>NC_069499.1:912850614-912978114 GCF_027579735.1 Bombina bombina
ATTACAAGTCTGTCCTGGGAGGTGAAAAAGTGAGCATTACACCCTACCCCTAACGCATTTAAAAGTCAGTAGTTAAGAGTTTTACACTACAACGCTGTAGCATAAAACTCATAACCAAAGTGCTAAAAAGTACACTAACACCCATAAACTACCTATTAACCCCTAAACCGAGGCCCTCCCGCATCGCAAACAATATAATCAAATTTTTAACCCCTAATCTGCCGCTCTGGACATCGCCGCAACTATAATAAACATATTAACCCCTAAACCGCCGCACTCCCGCTTTGCAAACACTAGTTAAATATTATTAACCCCTAATCTGCCATCCCTATCATCATCACCACCTACCTATATTTATTAACTCCTAATCTGCCACCCCCAACGTCGCCACCACTATACTAAATGTATTAACCCCTAAACCTAAGTCTAACCCTAACACCCCCTAACTTAAAATTACAATAAATAAAATTCCTATCATTAACTAAATAATTCCTATTTAAAACTAAATACTTACCTATAAAATAAACCCTAAGCTAGCTACAATATTGCCGCTTCCTTGAGGATGGATGTCCGGTCTTCAGAACTGTAAGTCGATCTTCAGGGGGTTAGTGTTAGGTTTTTTTAAGGGTGTATTGGGTGGATTTTATTTTTTAGATTTGGATTTGGGCCGCAAAAAAGCTAACTGCCCTTTTAAGGGCAATGCCCAACCAAATGCCCTTTTCAAGGTTAGGTTTTATTTTACAGGTACTTTTGTATTTATTTTAACTATTTAATAACTATTCTATTCTACCTAGTTAAAATAAATACAAACTTGCCTATTAGTTATATTGTAGCTAGCTTAGGGTTTATTTTATAGGTATTTAGTTTTAAATAGGAATTATTTAGTTAATGATAGGAATTTTTATTTAGATTTATTTTAATTAGATTTAAGTTAGGGGGTGTTAGGGTTAGACTTAGGTTTAGGGGTTAATACATTTAGTATAGTGGCGGCGACATTGGGGGCGGCAGATTAGGGGTTAATAAATGTAGGTAGGTGGCGACGATGTTAGGGATGGCAGATTAGGGGTTAATAATATTTAACTAATGTTTGCGAGGCGGGAGTGCGGCGGTTTAGGGGTTAATATGTTTATTATAGTGGCGGCGACGTTGGGGGCAGCAGATTAGGGGTTAATAAGTGTAGGTAGGTTGTGACGACATTGGGGCGGCAGATTAGGGGTTAATAAATATAATGTAGGTGTCGGCGATGTTGGCGCAGCAGATTAGGGATTCATAAGTATAATGTATGTGGCGGCGGTGACCGGAGCGGCAGATTAGGGGTTAATAAATATAATGCAGGTGTCTGCTATGTCAGGGGCGGAAGATTAGGGGTTAATAATTGTAAGATTAGGGGTGTTTAGACTCAGGGTTCATGTTAGGGTGTTAGGTGTAGACATAAATTTTATTTCCCCATAGGAATCAATGGGGCTGCGTTACTGAGTTTTACGTTGCTTTTTGGCAGGTGTTAGACTTTTTCTCAGCCGGCTCTCCCCGTTGATTCCTATGGGGAAATCGTGCACGAGCACGTACGACCAGCTCACCGCTGACTTAAGCAGCGCTGGTATTGGAGTGCGGTATAAAGCAAAATTTTGCTCAAGCTCACTTCTTGCCTTTTAACGCCGGGTTTGTAAAAACCCGTAATACCAGCGCTGCAGGTAAGTGAGCGGTGAGTAAAAACTGCTCGTTAGCACCACACAGCCTCTAACGCAAAACTCGTAATCTGGCTGTATGTTTCTATTGATGATCATTATTATGCCCTATATGAATTTTGGGATCCCATATTGAGGGCTTATGCACAAACCATAAATTACCAAATAGCCAACTTAAGAATCTTTATTTTTGTCCTTTGCTAGTTCTTTTATTTTATATTGCCGAATTACCTATTTTTGACAGGTGTAATATATTATTATGAATTGTGATATGTTATGGAGGGATTTGGGGATATCTTCCTCACTGGTAATATTTATGAAATTGTGGATTTATAGCCTCTTTTTTTGTTTGGGATTTCAAAATATTTACACTCCCCGTGCACTGTGGGAGGTTCAATTACATGTAGATATAATTGTAGATATTCAAAAGGATTCCCTGGGATATATACACAGAAGGTGATAATCCCAATCAGATGTCAGTTGGATCCTAACAGTGATACAGATGGATTTCTTTTGGACTTTTTCTGCTGTATTTTTACTACTAACGACTTCACATTGTGATTTTCACATGTATATGAAGAGTTAGGAGGCACCTTGGACTGTATCACTGTTAGGATCCAACTGACATCTGATTGGGATTATCACCTTCTGTGTATATATCCCAGGGGATCCTATTAAATATATACAGGAGTATTTTGATGTGTGTATATGCTTGATTAATACCTCATATGTTTGAGGTTTCTAAATGTGAGTGGTCATTTTACATGTGTTTTAACATTTGTTCTTAAAATAAAACTGTATTACGCTATGTACCCTCTCTCTGTTTTATATTTAGCTGAATACTTCTGAATTCACGGAGGAGCCACTTCGGAATCCAGCTCTTTCTATTTACACCATACTCCAAGGAGACAAGGAGTTACTCTGACACAGATACAAGTCACCACTGGAGGACCAGCACTGATAGATGCGGCAATTTACCTCATATGATTGGAGTAATTTCTAGTAAGTGCACACCCACCAGTATTCTGTATATGTTTTCTACCCTGAACTTTGTCGTTTGGTGAGGATAAATTCTACATCTACACAATCTTTTTCCCTATCCCATTATATGAGACTTTGTTGATGGTCTATTTACACCAATAGATCAACTTTTTTATTGTGACTGGAACCATCAACATATATATATATATATATATATATATATATATATATATAGTTCCTTACAATCACCTACATTTTCGTGAGATCTGCAGGGAAAAAATGTTTACAGAATATGCCAGACCTGGGGGTAGATTTACTAAAGGTCGAGCGGACATGATTCGCTATAGCGAATCATTTCAGTGGACCTCGCTAAATTTAACATTTAACATTTAAATTAACAATGTTAAATTTAACATTGCACAAGCATTTCTTGTGAAATGATTGTGCAGTGCCACCCACAGCTCACTCAGGGCAAATCGGCTGCTAGCAGGGACCGTCAATCATCCCAATCAGATCTGGATGATTTTAGTCTGCCCCCTAAAAGGTAGCAGAGAAGCTAAGGAGCAGCGGTCTTACGCTGCATCTTAAAGAGACATAATACTCATATGTTAAATCACTTGAAACTGATGCAGTATAACTGTAAAAAGCTGACAGGAAAATATCACCTGAACATCTCTATGTAAAAAAGGAAGATATTTTACCTCACAATCTCCTCAGATCAGCAGAGTAAGTTCTGTGTAATAAATATACTTCAGTTACTGCCCAGCTGCAGGTAAAAAAAAAAAATGAAGAAATGAACAGCAGCCAATCAGCATCAGCAGTGCTGAGGTCATGGACTCTTTTACTGATTTCACTTAACTCTCATGAGATTTCATAGTAAATTTCCTTAAACTGAATATGGAAATTAGATGAGTTTGCATGTAAGCTCACTCCCTTAGCTGTCCCGGGACAGACATACTGATGTGCTGCTTAGAAGTCATTTACAATGGGTTGTGGCTACTAATGAACTTTTGAGGTAAAATATCTTTCTTTTTTACATAGAGATGTCCAGGTGATATTTTCTAGTCAGCTTTTTACAGCTATACTGCATCACTTTTAGGTATTTCAACATTTGGGTATCATGGCCCTTTAACTTCTGTTTCTGATGGACCCACAAGCAGAGGGGGGGAACTAATTTTACAATAAGGCAAATAAAAGGCTTAAAATTTTGAATTATAAATATGAATTTAACATTGTTTTTTCCATATGCAGTGTAGATTTATTACGATATCTACCGTGCACCTTAAAATGTTTTCTTACATCATTTGTGGGGGAAATATCTTATTTATATATAAAATAATTTATTTATAAGCAAAATTCACAATATGGATACAGACTCATTGATATACAGTGACACAATTCCATTTGTTAAGATTATATAATACATGGTGTCTTCAAAGGACCTCTTACATGCTTTAAAAAACTATTATCTGATTCTGAAAACCAGTTGCCTCTTCTGACTGTATATTTAATTATCAAATCAAGTGAGATGTCCAGTGACTCCAGGATACCCCCCCACACACACACACCATTGTGTTTTATCAAACAATAAGACATTTTAACTGGACTTTGTATAACCTGTAATGTGGATTTAGAATAGCTGGCAGGAACTGATAATTTAAAAGAGTTCATACCGTATGTTATTTAACCATAATACACAACTCTGTCTAGAAGTGAAATAGAAATAAGGGGCCAATTTTTCAAGCTTTGTATGGAGCTTGATGCCCCTGTTTCTGCACGACCACTGCTCCATAACTTGTCAGCTTGCTCTGAGGCCATGGACAGAAATCAACCCAATCAAATACGATCAGGTTTATTGACACCCCCTGCTAGCGGCCGATTGGCCCGGGAATCTGCAGGGGATGGCTTTGCACAAGAAGTTCACAAAAACTGCTTGTGCAATGATAAATGCAGACAGCGTATACTGTCAGCATTTATCAATGTGCAGCGGACATGATACGCTACATCTCTATTTACACTTCTTCACTGGGTAAACTCATCAACAGCTATGGCTTCAACTATCACCTCTATGCTGATGATACCCAGATCTACCTTTCCACCACTGCACTCTCTCCTTCTGTCAATTCTAACATCAGTGACTGCTTATCTGGCATTTCCTCTTGGATGTCTTCTCACCACCTAAAAATAAACATGTCCAAGACCGAACTACTTCTAATCCCCCCTCTAACTCTACTTCAGTTTCCAATTTTTCCATCACTGTTGGCGGCAATACTATCTCCCCATCACCTCAAGTCCGCTGCCTCTGAGTCATGCTTAACTCAAATCTATATTGGAGATAAGAAGGCGCCAAACATAGGGTGATATCGTCACTAACTGCAAACACGCTCAGGTAACAGGTGAAAGAGATACTTACAAACGCAGCGGCACCAAGATGTGCCTAGCTACACAGACCGGGACCTCAATCGTCGCCCGGAAGACCAACCAATGGCGTGCACCAAACCTCCCGCAGTCACGTGAGTATTGAAGCCAATCACGAGTCCTTGGGCTCACACACCTTCCTTTCAAGTGTCCGATTGAGCAATAAAACAACAGTGTAGACAACCAGGTGTCCCATACACTGCAGTTTCTGGAAATTAGATGGTTATTGGGCTAGGGTAAAAGTGTGACCCACTCCAAGAGGTACTATAAAAACAATTTATTTAAAATGTTTTAAAATCAGCAACGCGTTTCTCGACCACACAGGGTCGTTTCATCAGGCTTTACTGTAATAACTTACTATCTAGACTCCCTCTCTCCCGTCTCTCTCCCCTTTAACCCATCCTAAATGCATCTGCCAGGCTAATCCACCTCTCTCGATGCTCCGTTTCTGCTGCACCTCTATGTGAGTCCCTTCACTGGCTCCCCATTCACAGCAGAATTAAATTCAAAATTTTCACCCTGACCTACAAAGCCCTAACCAATGCTGCCCCACCCTACCTGTCCTCACTCATCAACAAATATACTCCAGCCCGCCCCCTAACATCCAACAATGACCAGCTCCTTGCATCCTCTATCATCACCTTCTCTCATGCTAGACTACAGTACTTCTCTCATGCGGCACCAATCCTCTGGCACGCACTTCCTCGAGCTGTCAGACTTTCCCCTAACCTCTCCTCCTTTAAACATTCCCTAAAGAAGTTGCCATCATCTATCTCCTCACTAACATCATTCTCACCTTTGCAGTCCCCACCTCCTGTTTCCCATCCTCCTACCCATCTAGATTGTAAGTTCCCACTGGAATAGGGCCCTCAATTCCCCCTGTATTTGTCTGTAAAATGTTATTATATTATTGTATTGTTTCTCTGTTGTACTTTTACCCTTGTACCCATGGGCAGCGCTGCAGAATCTGTTGGCGCTTTATAAATATAGAATAATAATAATAATAATGTCCGCTCGCACTATGATAAATCTACCCCATATTGTTAACTTGTAAATCAAGGCATGAAAAATGTGAAATTATATCATTTGTTATTAAAATTGTATGTGATGAATCTTATAATTATTGTGTGTGTGTGTTATATATATATATATATATATATATATATATATATATATATATATATATATATATATATATATATATACAATTTACCAACACATAATACCAAATGTATGGGATGGAAAACTCTCAATGACTAATAATGTCCTAAAATTCTCAAACCATACCAGTAAGAAAATGTAGTATGAATACTCTCTTAGATACATAGCACAATTCATATCTGTTTAAGAGATATATACATTATACAAAATTAAAAGACTAGAAAATAAAGAACCATATTTATTTATGTAGTTTACTTAACCTCATATATAACTTTAATATATATATCTGTGTATATATTTATATTTATATATATATATATATATATATATATATATATATATATATATATATATATATATATATATTATATGTATGTATAGCACATATATGCCTTAAAATAGGATAAAAAGCCACTACCAACATTGCTATTATAATTGTATGATTACAATGATTAGTATGATGTAACTTCAAGATATTCCACTGGTAATATACTTAAAAAGAAAAATAAGTAATATATTTTTTTTCATACTGGGTACACTTAGCATAATCTGAATAAGAAAATGTATTTTATAGGGATTATTACATAGAGATGTATGTATACAATTAAGTATGTACATATACAGGGAGTGCAGAATTATTAGGCAAACGAGTATTTTGACCACATCATCCTCTTTATGCATGTTGTCTTACTCCAAGCTGTATAGGCTCGAAAGCCTACTACCAATTAAGCATATTAGGTGATGTGCATCTCTGTAATGAGAAGGGGTGTGGTCTAATGACATCAACACCCTATATCAGGTGTGCATAATTATTAGGCAAATTCCTTTCCTTTGGCAAAATGGGTCAAAAGAAGGACTTGACAGGCTCAGAAAAGTCAAAAATAGTGAGATATCTTGCAGAGGGATGCAGCACTCTTAAAATTGCAAAGCTTCTGAAGCGTGATCATCGAACAATCAAGCGTTTCATTCAAAATAGTCAACAGGGTCGCAAGAAGCGTGTGGAAAAACCAAGGCGCAAAATAACTGCCCATGAACTGAGAAAAGTCAAGCGTGTAGCTGCCAAGATGCCACTTGCCACCAGTTTGGCCATATTTCAGAGCTGCAACATCACTGGAGTGCCCAAAAGCACAAGGTGTGCAATACTCAGAGACATGGCCAAGGTAAGAAAGGCTGAAAGACGACCACCACTGAACAAGACACACAAGCTGAAACGTCGACTGGGCCAAGAAATATCTCAAGACTGATTTTTCTAAGGTTTTATGGACTGATGAAATGAGAGTGAGTCTTGATGGGCCAGATGGATGGGCCTGTGGCTGGATTGGTAAAGGGCAGAGAGCTCCAGTCCGACTCAGACGCCAGCAAGGTGGAGGTGGAGTACTGGTTTGGGCTGGTATCATCAAAGATGAGCTTGTGGGGCCTTTTCGGGTTGAGGATGGAGTCAAGCTCAACTCCCAGTCCTACTGCCTTCTTCAAGCAGTGGTACAGGAAGAAGTCTGCATCCTTCAAGAAAAACATGATTTTCATGCAGGACAATGCTCCATCACACGCGTCCAAGTACTCCACAGCGTGGCTGGCAAGAAAGGGTATGAAAGAAGAAAATCTAATGACATGGCCTCCTTGTTCACCTGATCTGAACCCCATTGAGAACCTGTGGTCCATCATCAAATGTGAGATTTACAAGGAGGGAAAACAGTACACCTCTCTGAACAGTGTCTGGGAGGCTGTGGTTGCTGCTGCACGCAATGTTGATGGTGAACAGATCAAAACACTGACAGAATCCATGGATGGCAGGCTTTTGAGTGTCCTTGCAAAGAAAGGTGGCTATATTGGTCACTGATTTGTTTTTGTTTTGTTTTTGAATGTCAGAAATGTATATTTGTGAATGTTGAGATGTTATATTGGTTTCACTGGTAAAAATAAATAATTGAAATGGGTATATATTTGTTTTTTGTTAAGTTGCCTAATAATTATGCACAGTAATAGTCACCTGCACACACAGATACAGATATCCCCCTAAAATAGCTATAACTAAAAACAAACTAAAAACTACTTCCAAAACTATTCAGCTTTGATATTAATGAGTTTTTTGGGTTCATTGAGAACATGGTTGTTGTTCAATAATAAAATTAATCCTCAAAAATACAACTTGCCTAATAATTCTGCACTCCCTGTATACTGATATCAGTCATTAAATTAAATACATTAATTTTTGCAAACCCTGTATCCCGCATATAACCTATCATATTCTTTTATTTTCGACTAAAACAATTTTAGTTTGACCTTGGACAAAAATTCCTGGGCAATGAGCTGTGTCAATTGGAAGATGTTCTATTAGGTCATATTCAAGAGGAAAAAAAATATGTTGCACTGATTCACTGTGTCCTTCCTTGTATGTCAAACAAAAAACAAACAAAAAACAGAGATTATTATTATTATTATTATTATTAAGAAGAAGAAAACTACTAAGGAGAGAATGCAGAAAAACAAGTTATGTGCAAAATTGGAATAAAATAAGTATGCAAAACGTTACATTTAGAGCCTTTAGTTAGTTTGTCTTTGGTATACATACACATTCTCTCCTTTTTAATGTGCACAATTATTTTTAATAGATCAAATTATTTTATCACCAAATTATAGTCTGTGAAACTTGCACTTTAATTGTTATACTAACCATTTCCTTCTCATTTTTTAACTAAATATATATTTTTACTATAAAGTGATTTCTGTTTTATAAAGGGATCTATAGCCAAAATGTGCCTTTCATGATTCAGATAGAGCATACAGTGTTAAACAATTTTGTAATTTACTTCTATTTTCTCATTTGTTTCCTAGATTCTACCTAGGTATGATTTGCAACAAAGGATACCAAGATAAGAATGCAAATAATCTAACAGAAGTAAATTACAAATTGTTGCTTTGACTTTACTGTCCCTTTAAAGTAAAATAATATTTATTATTGAATAAGAAACTTACCATTCAATTATTCTTATTCTTATATTAGGGACACTTTTTGGATTTAAAAATCTATTTGATTGCACTAACTGTTCCATATGTTTGTGTTCCCTTGTATATCATTAAATGTTTATAGACTTTTTAAAAATAAAATACAGACTTTTATGCAAACCATAGTATTATTGTCATGCCAAGAGCTATATTTGTGTCTGATTTGCCTAACTGCCAAATTGTATTCCTTTATAAATTGTTTACAGAGTTGTCTTGAATTTCCTGATGTTTAATGTCTTTTAAGTTATGCCAGGAATTGAAACCACATCCTTTTAGCATGTGGCATGCTTGTCTTAAAAATTATTTTATTTGGTTTATTTTCTATTTGCATAAAGAGATCTTTTTTTTAAATTTATTATAATCTAGAACATGAATTATCCAAAGATATTGTGTTGCCTAAAACTAGATAGGCTGTATACAGCTGTAAATTCACTGGATTATTGTTATTTTCTTAGAAGCAGTTTATAGTTTTGCAATATCCAATTGTTGTGTGACTGTCCTTGCTATTCAATAGATATAAAACATTGACTTTAATCTCACATCTTGTCTCAATTCCTCAAGAACATGCAACTGAGGAAGGGATAAAACAAGTCCCTTAAAAGCATTCTGTTATCTTGTAAGATATGTCTCAAAATAAAAAATAAGGTTACCACACTTTTAACCTGTTTGGATCTATATGGTCTCTGACTATAAAAAGGCTGTGCATATTATGATAATGGGACAATTGCTAAGGCACCAGTTCCTACTGAGCATGTGCAAGAATTCCCAGTGTATACGTAAATGCATTTTATGATTGCCCAATGGCTGTCACATGATGCAGCAGGAAGAAAAATGGAACTATCTATGAAATTTGTTAGCAAATATCTACTACTTATTTGAAATTCAGACTAATCCTTTAGCATTGTCTTTTTATTGTGTATTTTGCTGATTATTCAATTCTATTGTATTGAATGGTCCTTCAAGTTTAACAACTCATAAAATGTTATTATTAAAAAATATAACATTTTTGAAATATGCATTTATTATTTATCATGTTGTCTATTTTTGTAAAATCCATCTAGAAATTGTGATTGTTCCTCTCTCTCTAAGGGAGACTTGGGTCAATACTATAAAATACATCTCTGTAACCTAGTACCCCTTCCTACCAGTTTATCTGTCTAGTCTTTTGCTCTCTTAAGGGGGATAATCCATTTTGTGTCAGCAATCATGATAGGAAAATCATTTTTAGAAATAGCAGTAAGCATGCTAGATAGTTTAGATGTAAATATTATTGTGTATATATATATATATATATATATATATATATATATATATATATATATATATATATATATATACATACACATTTATATTTAGCTATCAGGTGGGTATTGGAACATTATATATGTCTGTTTGTTTAAATGTGTGGTTTAATAAATTATTATTAATTAACAAAGCTGAATTAAAGTGAATGTCAATTTTGATGTGATTAAAAACAGGGGCACTTTAATTCATCAAAATTTACATTTCACTCCTGTGGATAAACTTACCTATTAATCTTCACAGCAGCTCCAGCTTCCTCCGCCCGTTGCAAAGCCTCTTCCTGGGTCTAAAATGAGGAATCCGGCTTCCTCCAATCACAGCGTTGAATAATCAGACACTGATTCCCCCCGGGGGGAAGCTGTCATTGGAGGATGACCTATCCATCATTTCTGACATCAGAAATGGCTTGAAACGACCAGAGGAAGCTGGAGCTGCTGTGAAGATTAAAAGGTTTTTTTTTTTTCTCAACAGGAGTGAAATGTAAATTTTGATGAATTAAAGTGCCCCTGTTTTTAATCAAATTTTTAAAAACCGGACACTTTAGCATCAAAAGTGACATTCACTTTAATGCAATTAAGGGAAAAGAAAAGGCAGAGCTACCCCAGTCTCTTACTTTAAAGGGACAGGAAACCCAACATTTTTCTTTCATGATTCAGATAGCAAATACAATTTTAAATAACATTCTAATTTACTTATTTTATCTAATTTGCTTAATTCCTTAGATATCCTTTGTTGTCCTTTGTGAGCTAATCACACAAAGCATAAATATGCTGCCAACAATCAGCCACTAATGAGTCTTTTCAACAAAAGGTTATCTAAAGAATTAAGCAAATTAGATAATAGAATGAAATTGGAAAGTTGTTTAAAATTGCATGCTCTTTCTGAATCATGAAATAAAAAAATTGGGTTTCATGTCCCTTTAACTGCACATGTGTATTAGTTTGTAAATAGTTAGCAAGGTATCCTTTTGTTCTGGAGGGGGGAGGAAATCAGTTAAAATAAATAAATAAATAGAATAATTATTTAAAAAATAAAGCTTGATTATTTATTGCAAAATTCTCAGATAAGGAGCTACATTATGATTAAAGGGACAGTTTACTCAAATTTTTTCTCCCCTTTAATTTGTTCCCTATGAGCCACTTAACCGGCTGGAGTGTATTAAATTGTTTACAGGTAGCTCCTTTACCCTTATATTGGCATGTGAAATAGTTGATTTAGCATGTGGTATCCCCACCTATTCTGAAAGTTTGTGGCCGCAGGTCCCAGCTATAGATAAGCTGTGTAAACACAAACAGCAGAAGAGATTACACTCCTATTGGGATATCGCAGAGATAAGGTAATAACATTTTGATTTTCCATTGTTCTCTCCAAGTACTGGTGATTGTTTTATGGACAGATATAAGATAAAGAAGCAGGTATATGTACACAATGTGATAAAGTAATGAGATCTGATTTTATTAGGTTGTGGCTTCAAAACACAAAATAAAAACTTTAATATACACAAATAAGCCTTTAAAAGCTAATTTTCATACATTTTTTACTCTGCAGTTGGTAAAAAAAGCAATTGTAAACACATTAAGGGAAAAACTATTTTACAGTATACTGTCCCTTTAAGCTTACAGTTGCTTATATCCTTTTTACACTTTCCTGCAGATGATATGCTGAATGTATTTTATTACCAAATGCAACTAAAGTCCATCTACTTTGCCAAATCTGGTTAATAATATTCAGTGTTTTTATACACTGCATTGTTGGCATACTAGAGATAGAAAGCTAGATTTTTCACATAAAAACAAACTCAGTACTAGATTGCTATCTAAATCCAGATAATTATGGGTAGTCTGGTGAAGAAGCTCGTATCGGCTAGATTACGAGCTTTGCGGTAAGAGCTGCTCGGTACTAACTTGCAAGTTATTGTCACCGCTCACTTACCTACAGCGCTGCTATTACAGGTTTACAGAAACCCGACATTAGCATTCAAAAAGTAAGAGTAGAGCAAAATTTAGCTCCATACCGCACTCCAATACCAGCGCAGCGGTGAGCTGCGGTAAGCTGGTTTTACATGCTCGTGCGCGATTTCCCCATAGACATCAATGAGGAGAGCCCCCTGAAAAGAAGTCTTAACACCTGCAATAAAGGAGCGTAAAGCTCCGTAACGCAGCCCCATTGATTCCTATTGGGGAAAGAAAATTTATGTTTACACCTAACACCCTAACATGAACCCTGAGTCTAAACACCCCTAATCTTATACTTATTAACTCCTAATCTGCTGCCCCACAAATCGCAGACACCTACATTATACTTATTAACCCCTAATCTGCTGCCCCCAACATCGCTGACACTTACATAATGTTATTAACCCCTAATCTCCCGCCCCCAATGTCGCCACAACCTACCTACACTTATTAACCCCTAATCTGCTGCCCCCAACATCGCCGCCACTATACTAATTTTATTAACTCCTAAACCTAACACTAAGTCTAACCCTAACCCTAACACCCACTAACTTTAATGTAATTAAAATAAATCTAAATAAAACCTACTATTAATAACTAAATAAATCCTATTTAAAACTAAATACTTACCAGTAAAATAAACCCTAAGCTAGCTACAATATAACTAATAGTTACATTGTATCTAGCTTAGGTTTTATTTTTATTTCATAGGTAAGTTTGTATTTATTTTAACTAGGTATATTAGTTACTAAATAGTTATTAACTAAAATAAATACAAATTTACCTGTAAAATAAAACCTAACCTGTCTTACACTAACACCTAACCTTACACAACAATTAAATAAATTACATAAATTAAATACAATTAACTAACTTACAAAAAACAAAACACTAAATTACACAAAATAAAAAAATAAATTATCAGATAATTAATCTAATTAACCCTAATCGAATAGCCCTATCAAAAAAAAAAAAACCTAGCCTAAATTAAACTATCAATAGCCCTTAAACGGGCCTTTTGTGGGGCATTGCCCCAAAGAAATCAGCTCTTTTACCTGTAAAAAAAAATACAAACAACCCCCCAACAGTAAAACCCATCACCAACACAACCACCTACCAAATAAAATCCTACCTAAAAAACCTATGCTCCCCATTGCCCTGAAAAGGACATTTGGATGGGCATTGCCCTTAAAAGGGCATTTAGTTCTTTTTCTGCCCAAACCCCTAATCTAATAATAAAACCAACCTAATAAACCTTAAAAAAAACTAACACTAACCCCCGAAGATCCACTTACAGTTTTTGAAGACCCGACATCCATCCTCAATGAATCCGGCAGATGTCATCAACGAAGCGGCAGAAGTCTTCATCCAACCGGGCAGAAGTCTTCATCCAGACGGCATCTTCTATCTTCATCCATCCGGCACGGAGCTGGTCCATCTTCAAGACATCCGGCTCGGAGCATCCTCTTCAATCAACGTCTTCTTCCGAATGAGGTTTCCCTTTAAATGACATCATCCAAGATGGAACAGCCAATAGAATGCGAGCTCAATCCTATTGGATCAGCCAATAGGATGAAAGCTCAATCCTATTGGCTGATTGCAACAATAGGATTTTTCACCTTTAATTTCCGATTGGCTGATAGAAATCTATCAGCCAATCAGAATTCAAGGGACGCCATCTTGGATGATGTCATTTAAAGGAACCTTCATTGTTCAAGAAGACGTTGATTGATAAGGATGCTCCATGTCAGATGTCTTGAAGATGGACCCGTTCCGCGCTGGATGAATGAAAATAGAAGATGCCGTCTGGATGAAGACTTTTGCCCGGTTGGATGAAGACTTCTGCCCGGTTGGATGAAGACTTCTGCTGCTTTGTTGAGGACTTCTGCTGGCTTCGTTGAGGATGGATGTCAGGTCTTCAAAAACTGTAAGTGGATCTTCGGGGGTTAGTGTTAGGCTTTTTTAAAGGTTTATTGGGTGGGTTTTATTTTTTGATTAGGGTTTTGGGTGGAAAAAGAGCTAAATGCCCTTTTAAGGGCAATGCCCATCCAAATGCCCTTTTCAGGGCAATGGGGAGCTTAGGTTTTTTTAGGTAGGATTTTATTTGGGGGGTTGGTTGTGTGGATGGTGGGTTTTACTGTTGAGGGGTTGTTTTTATTTTTTTTACAGGTAAAATAGCTGATTTCTTTGGAGCAATGCCCCGCAAAAGGCCCTTTTAAGGGCTATTGGTAGTTTAGTTTAGGCTAGGGTTTTTTTTATTTTGGGGGGGCTTTTTATTTTGATAGGGCTATTAGATTAGGTGTAATTAGTTTAAATATCTGTAATTTGTTTTTTTATTTTGTGTAATTTAGTGTTTTGTTTTGTTTGTAAGTAGTTTTTAGTTAATTGCATTTAATTTATGTAATTTATATAATTGTAGTGTAAGGTTAGGTGTTAGTGTAAGAAAGGTTAGGTTTTATTTTACAGGTAAATATGTATTTATTTTAGCTAGGTAATTAGTAAATAGTTAATAACTATTTAGTATCTATTCTACCTAGTTAAAATAAATACAAACTTGCCTGTGAAATAAAAATAAAACCTAAGATAGATACAATGTTACTATTAGTTATATTGTAGCTAGCTTAGGTTTTATTTTATAGGTATTTAGTTTTAAATAGGATTTATTTAGTTATTAATAGTAGGTTTTATTTAGATTTATTTTAATTACATTAAATTTAGTGGGTGTTAGGGTTAGGGTTAGATTTAGGGTTAGATTTAGGGGTTAATAAATTTAGTATAGTTGCAGCGATGTTGGGGGCGGCAGATTAGGGGTTAATAAATGTAGGTAGGTGGCGGCGATGTTAGTGGTGGGAGATTAGGGGTTAATAATATTTAACTAGTGTTTGAGATGCGGGAGGGCAGCGGTTTAGTGGTTAATATGTTTATTATAATGGTGGCGATGTCCGGAGCGGCAGATTAGGGGTTAATAATATTATTTTAGTGTTTGCAATGCAGGAGGGCCTCAGTTTTGGGGTTAATAGGTAGTTTATGGATGTTAGTGTACTTTTTAGCATTTTAGTTATGTTTTATGTTACAGCTTTGTAGCGTAAAACTCATAACTACTGACTTTCAGTTTACGTTATGGTTCTTGAAGTTTTAGGCTGTACCGCTCACTTTTTGGCCTCCCAGGCAAACTCGTAATACCAGTGCAAAGTAAGTCCCATTAAAAAAAGGACTTTTTGAAAGCTGTGGTAGTTACGCTGCATTACGGCCAAAAAAGTGTGCGGTGCCCCTAAACCTGCAAAAGTCGTAATACTAGCGGTAGTGAAAAAGAGCCTTAACGCTTCTTTTTCACTCATACCGCAAAACTCGTAATCTAGGCGATTTGTTGTTGAGAGCTTTTTTTTTTTTTTTTTTTTAATCAAAGATTTTTATTAAGGCATTTAGCATGAAAATATTATTACTGTAATGATATACATAGCATCCTTGATATGTAAGAACTTGAACATATACAGCATAAAGGAAAACAAAGACACAACATACAGATATCTTCACAGGTGATATATCCTAATCACATATAAATGACCCAACTAAACATTGAGACCCAACTAAACAAACTTAATGTATATATCCTTAATATTTCTGCTGGGTTATGATACCTATTTTTTAGTTTTATAAAATTAAGTAAGCAATCCTCTCAAGTAGATTATTTCGCCTGATAGTATGATATCTGACGTCAGTTTGTGGCAAAAAATTAACAGAAAAATTATCATGTTAATTATAGAAGAGGATAATAGAATTTAATGTAGATATATTCATTACTTAATGAGTGGTCAGAACAGACCTGTTATATATAACCAGAAACATCCTAAAAATTATCACAGAGGAAACTCCATGCATAGTAACCTTGTTTCAAATAACATAATGGCATATTATATCTCTTTATTTATAAACTAAGAGGCTCTTGGGACAGTATGAGATGGGGTTTTTTAAGTAAAAGATAGATTAGAGACAACTTCTGTTAAAACCTAATACGTCTCAGTTATACCTTTCATAGTTTAATAAATAACTATACCCCTCTTTATGGGGATTAATATACACCCTGAACGCTGGGGAAAAACTTTGTGTAAGGCTAGCTATTTGAGGAGTGTCACAATATAGATGTTCATAAGAGATCTATCGTATATACATATAAAAACATTTTAGGATCCCCATTCTAAAATCAGAACACTCACCTTTTGGGGTTAATATATGCAAACTAGCTCAGCAATCCTAATTATATATAAGAATACATGCTTAGTAGGCTAGAAGAAATCTGTACACATCTTTAAAGGCAAGCCCACTTACACACATAATATTGCCCCTTCTATGCAAACTATGAACAAGAAGCATAAGGTTTGTGTATAATATAAGTAATAACATCGATTATATCTGAAAATACACCCTCAGCAGGCCTGGTAGAATCCGTATGCAACATTATTAACGAACATGGTCACTTATCTGGTATTACGCGTCATGTGCAAAATGATAACGCTAAGTATGAGATTGTGCAGAAAAAAAAAGAAAGAAGAGACAAAAAAATAAAGACATGACAATATTATGTATGCAGCAATGAGGATCTATAAACCTAATTGCACCCCCTCTACAAGAATGCTCAAAACCCACAACAATCTGGGAATTCAAAGCTAGTGTGGGAAAGCATGGTAGCCACTGCAGAGCGTCCAGCCCTATCCAACACCAAATCTTGTGCGGCAATTAAGAGGTAGGTAGTACACAGCTCGTAATGTTGTACATCCAGATACATAGGCACCAGTAAAAGACATGGTGGACCATAACCATAACTGCTTACGCAACAGTATCTACAGCTGTCACTCCCCTGCATGCTGCTGGCTAACATCTACAGCGCTTCCGGGTGCCCGGTAATAACTGATAGTCTCCTTTCCTGTATAGTTGCAGAGCCCTCATTACCCCTGCGGGGACCGGCTGCATCCCCTCCTAGGGGAGCCGAGGACAACGATGAACAATCTGTGCGCTGATCCTCAGGTATGGGACTTTTCAGTGCTTGAACTTGAGGCGTTAGGTTAGGGCTATGCAATACCACATGTGAGATCGGTCTAGGTCGCAGGTCCGCAGATTCATCAGGCCAAGTAGCACCCACATTCACCCGCATGTCTCATTGTACCTTATGAACAGAGCCAGCCAGACTTGATGCCTTGCAAATGTCTCTCAGGTCCGTAAACCTGCAATCTATTAGTTGATCCAAGGCCTCTAATTTAGCTTGCAATATAGCATGGAAGTCTTCCATATTATCAACTTTATGTAATGTTCTGGCTTGTGTAGTAAATTATAGCAGATTAATACTGCTCTATTCGAGTAATTTGAGTATTCGAGGGGGTGATGTATGCGTAAGATGAATTTGCGGCCTGCCTTCCAGGTTCTATTTGTTTGAACCCAGCAGGAGATATCATATCATTTGAAATGGCATTCAGCTCCCTTTCTTCTCCAATGTTAGCTTAATATCTTCCAGTGCAAGATGACAAGTTTGAGAAGAAATATTCAATATATATTTAAATCCACTTGAGGAGCTTCATGAAGTTGCTGCTGATCATGGCTGCTGTCCAGACACGCCCCCCGTTGTTTAGAGCTTTTAATACAAATCTTCAGAGGCGTCTCTAGAGTTTGTGAGGCCTTAGTTAAGGCAAAAATTTGAGGCTCCTCTTGAAACAGAAAACATAACTTGCAAAAATTATCCCAATATATTGATTTGTATACATTTTCTATTTTTAAAGGGACACTGAACCCACATTTTTTTCTTTTGTGATTCAGATAGAGCATGCAATTTTAAGCAACTTTCTAATTTACTCCTGTTATCAATTTTTATTTGTTCTCTTACTATCTTTATTTGAAAAAGAATGAATCTAAGCTAAGGAGCCAGCCAATTTTTGGTTTAGAACCCTGAACAGCACTTGTTTATTGGTGGGTGAATTTTTCCACCAATCAGCAAGAACGACTAAGGTTGTTCACCAAAAATAGTCCGGTATCTAAACTTACATTCTTGCTTTTCAAATAAAGATGCCAAGAGAATGAAGAAAATAGGAGTAAATTAGAAAGTTGCTTAAAATTGCATGCTCTATCTGAATCACGAAAGATAAAAATTTGGGTTCAGTGTCTCTTTAAGTAAGCATTGGCAAATTCCAGGATATTGCATATCCTAAAATTAAATTTCTAGCTCATAAGTTTAGTGCAGGTCCTGGGAGCCTAACGTGCTAGCCTCATGTTAGCGGGCCCAGGGCTCTAGCAAGAAGAGTATTGGGTTAACGCTCTCTCCAGAGTGCGTTAAGTATGTAGCTACAGGTGAACGTTTTACTTGTAACTTCCAAATATTTACATTTGCTTTCAAAAATTGAATGTTTTGTTTAGCAAAAATTCAATTTTCATTTAGTTTTGAACTAAACGAAAAACTAATAGAGCAAGGAACTAATATTGGTGGGAAATCAATGTCCTCAAATATTCCTTATGGAAATTTCATGTGAAGAGAAATTTTCTTCCTTGCACATCCCTAATACCTATATCATCATATATATAGCAGGTATAGATATATATTTTATTAAAAAAAAAAACTTTATATATGTATAGATAAATATATATAACACAAAGTAACAATAGTGAACACAACAAAGTGAGTATCACCACAGAATACCAGAGTTGCGCACACTCACAATAAGGTTTGGATTATAGAAATTATTTTGATATAATGATAAACAAATGGATTACTGTAAAATGAATATTTCTAAAAAAAAAATTAATATGTCTAAAAAAACACAAAATATATTAGCAAATTTAAGATGAAGAAAAGTATGTATATATATTTTTTCACATACTTATCGTAATCTGAATTGTAAATAAATTCAAAAAGTCTTATCCTTCTGATGGCGAAATTGGATAGAAATTCAGAGATGGTATTCAGTGCTGCTCGTCACAAAACAACTCAAGGTTCAATTGAGTAAAATGGTACAGCTGCAAGGATCTAAAAAAACAAGCGCACAAAAACACCTCCCATAGTGCAAATCAATTTAATACAATAAAACAAATATAAAAATCCACAAAAAACAGCTTAGGCTATTTTTCTACTCACAAGTGTGACCCCAATCTAATGAGGTAAGTACAGACAGATGTCCCCACTTATATTCGATCTTTGATCCCAGTGTTGTCAAAGGGTCTCCTCATTCCAAGTCTGGTCGATATCCCCTGTGGCACTTGCTATCAGTAATTGTCCACTTTGCTGTATGTTAGGTTTCGCTAATGTCAGTTGTAACAAATCGCTCAATTCGCTCAGCCTGGAGCTGATCAGAAAACGCCGGGAGTAGCTGCAATGTACACAGGTCTCCTCTCAGCGTGCAATTCACAAGTGACGTAAGGTGGGCGTGGCCTTATGCATTTCACGGAAAACATCCGCTTTGTCAAAGGCTTGATGTACGCCCACCTTACCAGCTGTACTTTTAAGACAATGTATAGGTACACGCCCACCCTACGTCAAACTTTTGCCAATACCTGTTAGTGTCATGTTCATAAGGCTGACTATTAGTTGCTGGGAATGATATTTGATATCCATTTGCCATATAACAGGATTCAAGTCCTATTTGACAACACACCGTAACAACACTAACTATTATACAGTAGCAATGCTTGATGTTTAAGAACGATCCTCCATATAACCGGATTCAAGTTCCTATTTCACAACACACCGTAATTGGTACGGATCAACTCCTCTAGTATACTGGAGATATTGCATAAAATTATAATAGTAATTTCTAAAAACAATAATAAACAAAGATGAAGATAAAAACCATCCTTATGTGTAAAATTATATATCGTAAAAACCACTAGAAACTTCTCTATAGAGACTTACTATTTATTACTGCTTATCTAAAATTCAACGTATCTCTTGGGAGTTTTGAATAAACAAATTAATTAGTTAATTGTTTGAAAACCGCCATGTTCAAAACTCTTGAAAAAACTCAATTCAATTCTGGTTAAACACATATGCAAAGGCCAGCATTGCCTTATCTAGATAGAAAAGGTTATAGGGGCGTTGTTTCCAGCTTAAGGGATCATACGTTGCTAAGTGACCTTTTATATTCCTAATATAGTGATAGGATGTGTATAATATAATATGATACAGTGTTATAATGGTGAAATATAAAGTGACAATATTTTGTTAATTCAGATTTTAAAAGGATATTTAAGAAAATAATGTGAGTAGATTAATCCTAAAGTCTCTCTCCACAATGTGTACTTAGTGTATAGTGATTTTAAACTTAAAAACCGTTCATATTGCTATTATACCAGAGTGCGTTTTACCCCTCTATTATGGGTGTAAATGAAAAGAAAGACAATATCAAAAATGAAAATACACCATCCAAAATAGATGCCGATTTATTAAAAATTAAAAATTGAAAAAAATAATAATAGAATAAAATAATTATTTAAAATAGAAACCTTTATATAAGACTGTTTACAAGCTACTCTAAAATGAGAATTTAAACTATGGGACGTCTCCCAAATTTTTAAAACAATAATTATTGAACCTTGAGACAATTGCTGAGTTTAAACATTTAATACTAAAATAACAAAGAAGCTAGCTCAAAATCCTGTTAAATAGTTACTCTGTCTGAGCTGACCTTTGATCTATGCTCAATACAATTTTAACACTCATCAACCTTTCAATTTAGGTATAGGATATTAAAAAAGCTCATAACCTTATCTCTACTTTACAGGTTTATACAAGTATTTTGCAAATCGTATCCTTATAATATAAGCGGTTCTGCTTAGTTACAGTCCGTATCTCCGTGTGAGACTGCTCTTAGTGCCTTGCACGCAGTCAGAGTCTTTACTTATATCAGTGTATGGTCATGTAAAAAAATGGAACTTTTAGTACACACTTTTTTGGGGCTTACTTGCTTTTCTTGTAACGGTACTCACAGATCCTTTTGAAATGGGCCGCTGTGTTTGTCAGATCAGCTTGTAGATTCTGACTGCAGTCCTTCTCGCTTTGCCGCCTCTGTTCGGCGTCTGACGTCACACTCCCCTAAAGGAGGATAATTTCCCCGAGACTCCGCTTCCCGTATCTCCGTTAGTGGCTCAGCTGGAAGATGTTAGAAATTGAACTGCACTTAGTGCTTTGCACGCAGTTCTTTAAGGTGGATTTTAGAGTTGGTAGTTTAGAGATGGCCAAATTGTTTTTAAATTGTTGGCTTTTTTGAAAATGAATTTCGGATTTTCTGAGATCTTTTCCCCCAAAATGTCATCCTCTTTTACTATATACCAATACTTTTTTATAATTTTTTTAATAATGCTGTAGTCTGCATTATAGTCTGTAATGAAAGGTATTGTAATTTTTTCTGTATTTTTAATTTGTCTCTCCTTATATGTAAGTAGACTGTTTCTATTTACGTTTTTCGCTTTGTCTAATGCTTTTTTTGTAATCTCTGTTTTATAACCTCTAGCTAGGAACCTTTTTTCTAGCTTTTCTGCTTGTTCATTTTCAAAAAAGCCAACAATTTAAAAACAATTTTGGCCCCAAGTGACCTAAAACAAAATAAAAATAAAAATAAAAACAGTCAAAAAACACAAAAAGATCTAATGGGAAGGAGTATCAAGGGTTTTTTCCCTTGCTACTCCTGCAAAGCCTGCAGTTTCAGCAAGAAAATAACAAACCTTAAAATCAATGGTTCAGACAAACTATTTTCAATAAAAGATACCATAAGATGTTCCACAAAAAATGTTATCTATATATTAAGATGCTCCTATAATTTATTTTACATTGGAGAGACCAAAAGAATGGTCAAAGATCGTATTAGAGAACATCTGAATAACATAAAAAACGGTATAGACAATACTCATCTTTACAAACACTTTAAAACAGTGCATAAAAGCAATACAAAGGATTTGACATACTGGGGAATCAAAAAGGTACATAAACATTGGCGGGGAGGAAACATAGAGAAAAAAATACAAATAAAAGAAGCAGAGCTGATATATGAATATAACACTCTATTTCCATATGGACTTAATTCAGAATTAGATCTCTCCCCCTTCCTCTTTGAATGAACAATACCTATATAATAAGATCACTACTATTTCCAATATGACAAATTTTATTTCCCATTTTTTAAAAATTCTCTTTATGTAACAGTATAACAATATAATACTCAATTCATAATTAGATCTCTCCCCTTTTCTCTTTGAATGAATAATACCTATAGAATAAGATCACTAATATTTTTAATATATAAAATCCTATCTTTGATTTCTTCTAAAACTCTTTTTATGTAACAGTTTAATAATAAACTTTGTAATCAGTTCAAATAATATCTAGCCTCTATAGAGAATATAAATTTTCAATATGGGATTAATGACTTTTCCATATAAAAAATCACATTTTTTCAGAGGAATTCCAGTTATAGAAAGAAACTAATGTGAACCTACGACTCCCATAATTAGTTAACATCGTTAAATAAGAACTAAAACTCCCTATAGAAATTCATGAAACCTAGGTTTATGTTTAATTAACATGCAATATGTATCCACTAGCTCTCTCTCTTTGTTTAGTGGTTAACTTAATGGTATAACAGTATAGGTAGAAAAGTAAGATAAGTACCTGATATAGAAATTTATGAAACCTAGTTTTTTGGTTAAATAATGATGTAGCATGTAGCTATTAGCTCATTTTTAAGGTGAATATACTGTGCAATGGTATAAACAATTACTATGTTGAAATCGAAGTCTGGAAGAACTCATGGAAACATAAGAAAATCAACATGTAAACAAAATATTGGATATTTAGACACACTATTGGGGAAATAATAAAGTGACTATTACTATGAATGGAGATGAATAAAAAATATCCACCTTAACAAAAAAAGAAAAAAAGGAAATTTAGACACACTATGGGGATTACTAAGAAATAGAAAATTTCCACCTTTATGGGCAATTAAGGAAGGACCAATAGAAAACATGTAACACATTTAAATAGAGGCAACTATTAGTCACCAGCATCTTGATAAAGCTCTGAACAGAGCGAAACGCGTCGAGCTGAGTGACTTATACACAGACTGAGGAACACTAACATTGTGAAGATTTATATACATAACCCGGGTTGTGCACTTTTCTATTGGCATTGCCATCTCTAAACTACCAACTCTAAAATCCACCTTAAAGAACTGCGTGCAAAGCACTAAGTGCAGTTCCATTTCTAACATCTTCCAGCTGAGCCACTAACGGAGATACGGGAAGCGGAGTCTCGGGGAAATTATCCTCCTTTAGGGGAGTGTGACGTCAGACGCCGAACAGAGGCGGCAAAGCAAGAAGGACTGCAGTCAGAATCTACAAGCTGATCTGACAAACACAGCGGCCCATTTCAAAAGGATCTGTGAGTACCGTTACAAGAAAAGCAAGTAAGCCCCAAAAAAGTGTGTACTAAAAGTTCCATTTTTTTACATGACCATACACTGATATAAGTAAAGACTCTGACTGCGTGCAAGGCACTAAGAGCAGTCTCACACGGAGATACGGACTGTAACTAAGCAGAACCGCTTATATTATAAGGATACGATTTGCAAAATACTTGTATAAACCTGTAAAATAGAGATAAGGTTATGAGCTTTTTTAATATCCTATACCTAAATTGAAAGGTTGATGAGTGTTAAAATTGTATTGAGCATAGATCAAAGGTCAGCTCAGACAGAGTAACTATTTAACAGGATTTTGAGCTAGCTTCTTTGTTATTTTAGTATTAAATGTTTAAACTCAGCAATTGTCTCAAGGTTCAATAATTATTGTTTTAAAAATTTGGGAGACGTCCCATAGTTTAAATTCTCATTTTAGAGTAGCTTGTAAACAGTCTTATATAAAGGTTTCTATTTTAAATAATTATTTTATTCTATTATTATTTTTTTCAATTTTTAATTTTTAATAAATCGGCATCTATTTTGGATGGTGTATTTTCATTTTTGATATTGTCTTTCTTTTCATTTACACCCATAATAGAGGGGTAAAACGCACTCTGGTATAATAGCAATATGAACGGTTTTTAAGTTTAAAATCACTATACACTAAGTACACATTGTGGAGAGAGACTTTAGGATTAATCTACTCACATTATTTTCTTAAATATCCTTTTAAAATCTGAATTAACAAAATATTGTCACTTTATATTTCACCATTATAACACTATATCATATTATATTATACACATCCTATCACTATATTAGGAATATAAAAGGTCACTTAGCAACGTATGATCCCTTAAGCTGGAAACAACGCCCCTATAACCTTTTATATCTAGATAAATCTAATTTATAAGACCGAAGGATCTTATATTAATAGGGTGTTTGGGATCTTTTAAAATTCCAGCGCTCTACTCATTCACACCCATTAAACAGCATTGCCTTATACCTTAATATTTTAGTCTAGTGGTGTATTAACATAGTGGTGTAGCAATGTAATTGGTAGTTTTCATTTAATCCAATATGTTTGATAATAAGACCTAGAGTTTGAACATAAACTCAATTTTTGGCTAGGTTTCAACTTTTATTTTTAAAGATATTATGGGGTGAATTTCATTATTTTCCGCCTAAATAGAGATTAATTATTTATATTCACTTAACCTAAATATATTAAAAACTTAAGTTAAATAGGTTGGAAAAATAAAAATTAAAAATTATAATTTAAAGACTAAATTAGAAAAGCTTGGATATCCACTTCTCTATTCATTCCATAAGGCTCTAATGTCTGAAGGGAATGGATCCAGAATGTCTCCCTTTATCTTAGGCGTATCATTCTGTCTCCCCTTCTTTCATCCAATACTACATGTTCAATAGCTTTGAATCTTAAACGTGACGGATCATTATTATGTACCCTTCTAAAGTGATCTGTCACTCCATGGGACATATCTCCCTTTTCAATATTTGCTATATGCTCCAATACTCTTCTCTTGACTGTTCTCTTGGTCCTACCTACATATTGACAATGACAGCTACACTCCAAAACATACAAAACATATTTGGAGTGGCAATTCATAGAGTTCCTTATAGGTTTTGTGAGGCCATTAACATATGATGTTATTTGTTTATTATTTCCATCAATTAACGGACAAGTGTTACAGTTTTTCCGATTGCATCTAAAAAAAGCCACAACTGGCTTTATTAAGCCAATTCGCCTTTTTTGAATCTTGTTTCAGACAACTCTGGGCTAAAATATCTTTTAGAATTGTATTCTTCCTAAATACTACTTTTGGGGTCTTATCCAAAGATTGTTTTAGGATAGAGTCTTCCAATAGAACATGCCAGTGTTTTTTTTATTGCTCTCTTGCTATCCCATGATTTTTCATTATATTTAGTTAGAAAAAGATTATTTGACTTATTGTCCTGAGAGATGAATTCTTGTTTTGGTTTTTGCTGTACTAATGTGGATCTTTCTAGTTGACATCCCCTTGAATACCCACTTTCAACTAAATCATTTGGATAACCTTTCGCTTTAAATTTGGTTTTTAGATGTTCTTGACTTCTTTGACTATGTAAATCAAAATGAATTCAATTTAAAATTCACTAAAAATGTGAATAAAATAAAAATTTAATTTCGGGACATAACACTCACAGGGAGTGGGGATAAAATTGCTACTAGTCTTTACAGGAAGGAGACAGACTCGAACATTTACCTCCATGCCAGGAGTGGACATCATAGAAACTGGATAAAGAACATACCATATGGCCAATTCCAGAGGGTGAGGAGGAACTGTTCAAGTGTTTTCTCCTTTGATAGAGAATCAGAACATCTAAAAACCAAATTTAAAGCGAAAGGTTATCCAAATAATTTAGTTGAAAGTGGTTATTCAAGGGCACGTCAACTAGAAAGATCCACATTAGTACAACAAAAACCAAAACAAGAATTCATCTCTCAGGACAATAAATCAAATAATCTTTTTCTAACTAAATATAATGAAAAATCATGGGATATCAAGAGAGCAATAAAAAAACACTGGCATGTTCTATTGGAAGACCCTATCCTAAAAAAATATTTGGATAAGACCCCAAAAGTAGTATTTAGGAAGAATAAAAATCTAAAAGATATTTTAGCCCCGAGTTGTCTGAAACAAGATTCAAAAAAGGCGAATTGGCTTAATAAAGCCAGTTGTGACTTTTTTAGATGCAATCAGAAAAACTGTAACACTTCTCCGTTAATTGATGGAAATAATAAACAAATAACATCATATGTGAATGGCCTCACAAAACCTATAAGGACCTCTATGAATTGCCACTCCAAATATGTTGTGTATGTTTTGGAGTGTAGCTGTCATTGTCAATATGTAGGTAGGACCAAGAGAACAGTCAAGAGAAGAGTATTGGAGCATATAGCAAATATTGAAAAGGGAGATATGTCCCATGGAGTGACAGATCACTTTAGAAGGGTACATAATAATGATCCGTCAAGTTTAAGATTCAAAGCTATTGAAAATGTCATATTGGACGAAAGAAGGGGAGACAGAATGTTACGCCTAAGACAAAGGGAGATATTCTGGATCCATTCCCTTCAGACCTTAGAGCCTTATGGAATGAATAGAGAAGTGGATATCCAAGCTTTTCTAATTTAGTCTTTAAATTATAATTTTTAATTTTTATTTTTCCAACATATTTAACTTAATTAATATATTTAGGTTAAGTGAATATAAATAATTAATCTCTATTTAGGCGGAAAATAATGAAATGCACCCCATAATATCTTTAAAAATAAAAGTAGAAAAATAGCCAAAAATTGAGTTTATGTTCAAACTCTAGGTCTTATTATCAAACATATTGGATTAAATGAAAACTACCAATTACATTGCTACATCACTATGTTAATACACCACTAGAATAAAATATTAAGGTATAAGGCAATGCTGACCTTTGCATATGTGTTTAACCAGAATTGAAGTGAGCTTTTTCAAGAGTTCTGAACATGGCAGTTTTCAAACAATTAACTAATTAATTTGTTTATTCAAAACTCCCAAGAGATACGTTGAATTTTAGATAAGCAGTAATAAATAGTAAGTATCTATAGAGAAGTTTCTAGTGGTTTTTACGATATATAATTTTACACATAAGAATGGTTTTTATCTTCATCTTTGTTTATTATTGTTTTTAAGAAATTACTATTATAATTGTCTGCAATATCTCCAGTATACTAGAGGAGTTGATCAGTACCAATTACGGTGTGTTGTGAAATAGGAACTTGAATCCGGTTATATGGAGGATCGTTCTTAAACTTCAAGCTTTGCTACTGTATAATAGTTAGTGTTGTTATGGTGTGTTGACAAATAGGACTTGAATCCTGTTATATGGCAAATGGATATCAAATATCATTCCCAGCAACTAATAGTCAGCCTTATGAACATGACACTGACAGGTATTGGCAAAAGTTTGATGTAGGGTGGGCATGTACCTATACACTGTCTTAAAAGTACAGCTGGTAAGGTGGGTGTACATCAAGCCTCTGATGAAGCGGATGTTTTCCTTGAAATGGGTAAGGCCACGCCCACCTTACGTCACTTGTGAATTGCACGCTGAGAGGAGACCTGTGTGCTACTCCCGGCGTTTTCTAATCAGCTCCGGACTGAGCGGATTGAGTGGTTTGTTACAACTGACATTAGCGAAACCTAACTTACAGCAAAGTGGACTATTACTGATAGCAAGTGCCACAGGGGATATCGAACAGACTTGGAGTGAGGAGACCCTTTGACAACACTGGGATCAAAGATCGAATATAAATGGGGACACTTTGAGATTATATGAAGGTTTTTTTATCTACCTCTATATGAGGATTTAGAATCTACATTTGTGGTACATGAATGTTTTCTTCAATTTTTGTTTAGTACATGATAACTATGTATCCAATTCTGTGGACATCTAAATACAGACATACACATACTAATAAAAACCAATTTATATATACAATTATACAGGTATGCACCCAGATACGTATAGGCGGACATATAGGTCCCACACTAACCTTAATTCTAATATAAGGACATTTTTATAAAATAATATCTCACCCCGGGAGATTATTTTCATAAAAATAATTTTCCTTTTTTCTTTTTTCTCATATCTATCTAAATAAGAAGTAGGTATAATCAACCGACATATAACACATAGAAGTATAATATTCAAAATAGATACAGAAACATTGGTAGATTTATATACCTGCCTCACAGGTACAATAAACTGGTTGGCCACATGCAAAATACTATCTACTTTCCATTTTGTACCTAAAGATTTTTCTAATAGGGAACATTTATAATATTTATGTACGGTATCATTTAAATATTAATCTTTAGGTTTTATATAAGATCAAACTAAGTGACAATTTCCAGTTTAGCCCCATTTCTCTTTTTTGCTTCTCTTTGCCTTTAAATCCTGCAAGAGCTTCTTTAAAAAAATCCTCATATATTTTTTCTTTTTCTCTTATATATATCTTTTTCTGTTCTCTTATTTTTTCTCTTATCCCGCTCATAACCACTCTCTCTTAGGGAATAATTATAACTTCTAAGTACGGTATTACACAAACACTGACCAAAAATTTTTTTTAGGTTTTATATAAGATTAAACTATGTAACAAAATTTTTAGTATATACCCCAATTATTATTTTTCAGTTCTAAATCTTGCAAAAGTTTTTTATAAACACCTGCTTTTCACATAGAAGTTTTCTTTGTATATAAACTACACATTTTAATGAGATAGATCATAGGATATATGTTTCTCTTTTATGTATGCTTTTTATGGAATCTTTATATTCATAAAAATGAGTTACAAAAGGTGTCCGTCACACAAACAAAAATGTTACGAAAAACAGCTGACTGCTTGATTGAGAATACACCCACTAAGAAACAAACGAATTAACCAATAAGGAAGAACTTTAAGGTATTTAAATCTGGATCACAACTGAACGAGCATCTTGATAAAGGCCTACAGGGCTGAAACGTGTAGATTTGCTCGTCTATCCGACTTTTGTATTTGATACACAATTGGTTACAGTAGGTGCGGTGCATAATCCCTCTCGCTATTACTTGAGTGGCTGATATATGCTTAAAATCCCACCCAGGATCTAAATACCTCTTGTATCTAACAGGCATCTGGTCTGTACAACTGCCTAATTGTTTGGGGTTTTATTAAAGCTTCTTCACCTCTACATTGGAACGGGTAACAGGACTCGTAGGTAGAGCTGTGAAAAATACTTTTGCTGTCAGCTAATACCTCAGTCCCAGGACCTACCTACTTCCCTTCTGTCATCACCGACATCCTAGGACGCCGCAAGGCAATCTACAGAAAAATTAACCAACAGGTTGAAGAAATCTCCTAACAAACACCCTGTCACCTGGATCACTATACGCTCTTTTTCAATCAGGAGAGTCGATCCATTCCACACAAAGACACGGGACTGCCTAATTATGGACAACACTTACTATTTCAAAGACGGTAACTCTGTAATCAATGGTTAAGAACTTTGTATCATTTTAAAATACGGAAATTTTCTCTGTTACACGCTGCAATTAATTACCACAATTACATACAGCAAGCAAGTATAAATCTTGTCTTTGCTTATTGCAACTGACTGCAAGCTGCTATTTTTAAATGTTTTTAGGACATATTTGTAACTATATTGTTATAGATAGTGCCGGCACTAAACTGTTTATTTGCTATTATTATTAAATTTATCTTATGATTGAATTATATATCTTCATATATATTTTTATTATTCCACACATATATAATTTACATTTCAGTCTCATTTAGATTGGTCACATGAGGATTACTCCTAGATCATTTAAACGGTCTATATCAGTCTCACACATATATATTTTTTGCTCTAAGCTTTAAGTAGCGCTACCCTACCCCCCTTTTCTTGTTGTCACTTATCATTAGCAATTTGGAGATTTGTCAATGCATTTGGGTTAGCACAATAGAGCCAGAGAGTGTTAGCATCTTTTACACATTATTCTTCTTAACAATGGTATTGAGCCAGTTGTTCGTTCCTGTGAGTGCACTTCTCTCTTTATGTATTTAGTCTCCCTATGGGAAAAAGGGGCAACCAGACGTGGACTCCTTGCTCAGTGTGCTTAGAGGGATATGACTACACCTCACTGACGAGGCCCAATGAAGGCCGAAACGATCGTCTGGGGTTGCTGTGTTCCTTGTTCAGAGAGGAATTGCCTGGTATTTCGGTGCTGGGCTGACTGTAATAGGTGGGATCGGACTGATATACTACAGGAAAGTTCTTCTCTGTGAAAAGCATTACTGGGCTAAAAATCTGCACCCAGGTGGTAAATCGCCATAGAACAGGCTAACAATGGTATTGAGCCAGTTGTTCGTTCCTGTGAGTGCACTTCTCTCTGTATATCACTGGGCAGGGTTAGACTGATATGCTTCAGGATATTTTTTCTCTGTCAAGGGGCATAGTGTGCTAAAAGAACGTGCACCCTGAATTGCATTAAAAATGAACAGGCATGGAAGTTATTCTAGCTTTTGTTCTATCTCAGGAGTGCTGTTCTCTTTCTTTTGTCATTTATGTAAATTACTTTTGGGTCACCCTAAGAGTAATGGGGGAAACCAGACGTGGACTCCTTGCACACATGCCCTTAGAGAGATACAACTTCACCTCACTGACGAGGCCCATATAAGGCCGAAACGTACGTCTGGGGTTGTTGCTTCCCTTGTTCAGAGAAGAATTGCCTGGTATTTCGGCACTGGACTGTCATTGGGCAGGGTCAGACTGATATGCTTCAGGATATTTTTTCTCTGTGAAGGGGCATAGTGTGCTAAAAGAACGCGCACCCTGAGTTGCATTAAAGATGAACAGGCATGGAAGTTATTCTAGCTTTTGTTCTATCTCAGGGGTGCTGTTCTCTCTTTTTTGTCATATATATATATATATATATATATATATATATATATATATATATATATATATTTATTTAACAATAAATAGAACATATTGTGCTATGTGGAGAACACTGGTATGTGAAATATCAGTATTTTATGTCTGATTAGCACACTTGGTTAAACCAGATGTGCGCAATTATAGGTGTTAGGATTTTTCCGCATTTCACGCTCCATTAAAGACTGCAGGGGAGTATGTTAATGCAGTCGCAATATTCAAAGTTCTACTTTTTGCGTGCATAGGGTTAGAGCTTGTGCGCAAAGTTTTTACTTTTAACTCATAATACAAGCTCAACCCGATGCATGCAAAAAGCCTACATCTAACTAAGTTAACGCGGGATAACGCCACTCATAATATAGCCCTATATCAGCTATAGTCACTCTCAAAATTTAAATCTGATATTATAGGGAAGAGAAAAATCACATAATAAGGCTGTTAAAATATCATTTTAATGCAATTGTACCTGCCTATAAAAATAACAAGCAGGCATAAATGCAGACAGAATACACATATAGCAATATATACTTTTAGAAATCTATTTGGAATCTGGAATAGTGGCAGAAAGATGGAAGACTGCATGTTCACACCTTTCCCCTAAGGGTAGGGACATAAGTAGACCTTTTCTAGACCAGGGGAAAGGCTATGTCTGGGCCTCCACTTTAAATAGCGCCCTTTCTAGCTAATCTACTCCTGCACTTCTGCTGCCTCAATAGTTAAATTATGGCTTCTGTAATAAGAAATGTATCACTGATTAATTACTCCTTGTCTGCCCAAAACTATGGATGTCTGAAAACAGATGCCTGTGCAAATTGTTATTTAAAAAACCCCAAACAGTTCACACTCTTGCTGCAGGGTCTATGCTTGAGTGAGGCCTTAGATGACCGCCTATTTGGCCTAATTATAGGGCCTCAATATGAATCAATGTGATATACAGTTCACATTTGGCTATGACAAATCTACAGTCAGTATCATATTGGAATTTACAACTATGTGGCAATATAGACACAGTCGGAATTCCAATAGAACTTTACAGAAAGCCAATTTCATTTAATACTCTTTTTCATACTGCAAGTTTACATCCAAAACATATTGGTTTTGGCATAGCCAAGGGACAGTTTATACGCATTAAGCGCAACTGTAATGCAGATTCTGTCTTCCTAAAAGAAAGCCAGGATCTGAAAAATCGTCTTTTACAAAGAGGTTATTGATAAGGCTTTTAATGAAGTTAAGGATATGGAGACAAATGTCTTAGTGATGAGTCATACAACCTCCATAAAGAAGTTGCCAGATAAACCAGTATTCATTATGGCTTATAGTAACCAATATAATCAAATCTGTAATATCATTAGAAAACATCTCCCAATATTACGGGGAGAGACCTGGATTTGTCTCCCTTTATTGACAAAGGGTGCTATTAAATAAAACATAAAGGAATATCTTAGCCCCGAGTATGACATGGGGCAGGAATTATCAGGAAAACTCTAGTTCTAGCTGGCACTAGAAGTGTGGAGACCGGCCCTGTAAGGCATGTGACCATGTAATGGTGTGCACATATTTCTAATCATCTGTCACACTAAAAAGTGTATTTGTTTGATTCTTGTACCAACTGCATTAGTAAATTTGTTGCCTATCTCATTTGGTGCCAACAGTGTAAATGCCAATATGTTAGGCGCACTATATGTGAAGACCACAAGCAAATTCACGAGAACCTTAATGATATCGATAACATGTTGTATTGCTCTGCCTTGGTCTCTCATTTTATTGATTAACATCTTAGCTCAACACACTATTTTAAATGGTGTGTTATTGATAAGGTCAAGAGATCTGCAAGAGGAGATCTAGAAACATTATTCCCTAAAAGGAAGGCGTTTTGGATATTCACCTTACGTACAAAAATTCCTCAAGGTCTAAATATAGAAGTTGATATTAATATTGGCAATAGGACATTAGCTTTACCATACAACTTAATGATTTGATTGTAATATATGTTCATTGTTTGATACGGATAGTTTCTGTTAGACTGTTACCTAGGCCCCTATTTAACAAGGTCTGGCGGACCTGACCGCCAGACCTCGCTGAATACGGCGAGCAATACGCTCGCCGTATTTCACAAGAGCTGCTGGTGCAACGCCGCCCCCTGCAGACTCGCGGCCAATGGGCCGCCAGCAGGGGGGTGTCAATCAACCCGATCATACTCGATCGGGTTAATTTCTGGCGATGTCTGTCCGTCTGCTCAGAGAAGGTGGATAGGTTATGGAGCAGCGGTCTTTGTGACCCCTTCTTCATAACTGCTGTTTCTGGCGAGCCTGCAGGCTCGCCAGAAACATGGGGCATCAAGCTCCATTCGGAGCTTGATAGATAGGCCCCATAATGTACATTTTGTTCACATATTAGGATTATGAATATAATTGATATAAAAGGTTCATGTTTCAATTTCTTTTATAAACAGTTGTCAATCCATATTCTTTTTCATGTATGGTGTAGCTTAGCTTTTTCTAATGCCTTTTTTTAAAAGTGTATAAGTTTATATGCATGCTCAGTTCACGAGTTAATAAAGACAAACACTTACTTTTGTAATAAAAAAGGTAAAATAGAGCTTAATTTACACTTTTACAGTAGGAAAATTCTAATATGAATAGCAGAATGTTCAGCTATGATTGCAATTATGTGCTTGGATAAAAATGTTGATTAAAAAATTATGCAAAACTATATGAAATTGAATTTACATTATTGGCTAAGTGAATAAAAGCCTTTAAAAATTAAGTAGTCATGATCAATATTGAATTAATTATTCACCATGGAATTATGAGTCTATAATTAACTTTTTCCAATAGATCATTTATTGACAAATACAACCAAAACACTACCTACTATGCTAAATTTGTTTAGCATCATTCAGGGTTTTATGTTGGTCATTGATGGTTATTTCCGGTATAGAACTTTCCGTCCACCTCTGACTTACTTTTGATTTGGGAATTCTGTTTGGCACAAATGTATGTGTGTGGTGCATGGGCATCCACAGAACTATTTCTGGGGAGGGCAAAAATATAGAATACCCTAATATTTTCAATGGCAACATGTGAAGCAGGCAGAGTTGCTTATTGTACGCAGGAACTGAAAATAACTTGAAACATGGTAGCTCATTGGTGTCTTTAGAGTGGCTCAAGTGCTTATGCTTAGATATAAGACAGGTCTTCTAAAATCTTGGAGCTGCAATATTATGAGAAAATATATATACTGTATATATACATACAAACTATGGCCCCTATTTATCAAGCCGTCAACCGCAAATACTGCAGCTTAATTGTGGCGAGCTTGATTCGACCTAGTTATTATAGCCTACAGACCGGCAAAAGTTGAAATCTGTGACATAACATACGATCCGCCGGTCTCAATCCGACACAGATCGATGCTTACATCATTACAGATGTTCCGAATACACATTCAGCACTATTTGACACTTTTTCAAAGTTATCAAATAGTTAACCGGTATGCTCGTGGCTATTCCGGCCCAGCGTACCTGGTTTTCAATCCGCCACCCTGGAGGCCTCGGATGCCATAGGAATCAATGGGAGTCTGAAAGCAGCAAAAGCTTATTTTCGATGCTGCCAGATATCCCATTGATTTCTAAGGTAGAAAACCAGTAACGTTTACACCTAACAACCTAACATAAACCCTGAGTCTAAATCTAATCTGCCGCCCCCAACATCGCAGCCACCTACATAAAGTTATTAACCCCTATTCCGCTGCTCCCCGACATCGCCACAACCTAAATAAAGTTATTAACCCCTATTCAGCTGCTCCCAGACCCCACTGCAACTAAATAAAAGTATTAACCCCTAAACCCCTAGCCTCCCACATCACTACCCCTAACTAAACCTATTAACCCCTAAACCACCAGCCCCCCAAATCGCCATAAACTAAATTAAGATATTAACCCCTAAACCTAACAACCCGCTAACTTTACATTAAAATTACAACATCCCTATCTTATAATAAATTAAAACTTACCTGTAGAATTAAATTAAACTATATTAAACGATTAATTAACTTACCCTAACTATTATAATAAAATTACATTAAACTACCAATTAAATTAACTATATTACATATTAAAAAAAAACTAACCCTACTCAAATTATTTAAATCTACAATAAAATAATTACTAAGTTACAAAAGAAAAACACAGTATCAAAAATAAAAATGAATTACACCTAATCTAATAGCCCTAACAAAATAAAAAAGCCCCCCAAAATAAAAAAACCATAGCCTACAATAAACTACCAATGGCCCATAAAAGGACCTTTTGCGGGTCATTGCCCCAAATAAATCAGCTCTTTTACCTGTAAAGAAAAATACAAACACCCCCCAACAGTAAAACCCACCACCCACACAACCAACCCCCCCAAATAAAAACCCTATCTAAAAAACCTAAGTTCCCATTGCCCTGAAAAGGGCATTTGTATGGGCATTGCCCTTAAAAGGGCATTTAACTTTTTTACTGCCCAGACCCTACTCTAAAAATAAAACCCACCCAAAAAAAACTTAAATAGACCTAACACTAACCCCTGATGATCAACTTACAGTTCTTGAAGTTCCGCTTGAAGGATCCATCAAGCCGGCAAGAAGTCTTCATCCGGGCGAACTCTTCCATCTTCCATCTTCCAGCCGGTGAAGTCTTCATCCATGCGGCCTCTTCTATCTTCATCCATCCGGTGCGGAGCAGGTCCATCCTTAAGACATCCAGTGCGGAGCGGGTCCATCCTGAAGACATGCGACGAGGAGCTCCTCTTCAATACGGTCTCCCCCATAAACTGGATCTTGAATGCAAGCGACGTCATCCAAGATGGCGTCCCTTTTATTCCTATTGGCTGAAAGGTTCTAATCAGCAAATAGGATTAGAGCCACTAAAATCTTATTGGCTGTTCCAATCAGCCAATAGGATTGAGCTCTCATCCTATTGGCTAATTGGAAAAGCCAATAGGATGAGAGCTGCTCAACCAATTGGAATGCAAGGGACACCATCTTGGATGACGTCACTTGCATTCAAGATCCAATTTACAGCGGAGACCATATTGAAGAGGAGCTCCTTATCGAATATCTTCAGGATGAACCTTGCTCCGCCCCGGATGTCTTCAGGATGGACCCGCTCCGCATCGGATGGATGTAGATAGAAGAGGTCATATGGATGAAGACTTCCCCGGCTGGATGAAGATGGAAGAGGCTGCCCGGATGAAGACTTCTTGCCGCCCGGATGAAGATTTCTTGCCGGCTGGATGGATTCTTCAAGCGGAACTTCAAGAACTGTAAGTGGATCTTCGGGGGTTAGTCTTAGGTTTATTTAAGGGTTTTTTGGTTGGGTTTTATATTTAGAGTAGGGTCTGGGCAGTAAAAGAGCTAAATGCCTTTTTAAGGGCAATGTCAATACAAATGCCCTTTTCAGGGCAATGGGGAGCTTAGGTTTTTTAGATAGGGTTTTTATTTGGGGGTGTTGGTTGTGTGGGTGCTGGGTTTTACTGTTGGGGGGTGTTTGTATTTTTCTTTACATGTAAAAGAGCTGATTTATTTGGGGCAATGCCCCGCAAAAGGCCCTTTTAAGGGCCATTGGTAGTTTATTGTAGGCTAGGGTTTTTTTTATTTTGGGGGGGCTTTTTTATTTTGTTAGGACTATTAGATTAGGTATATTTCGTTTTTATTTTTGATACTGTGGTTTGTTTGTTTTTATAACTTATTGTTTGTTTGTTTTTTTTGTAATTTAGTTTTTTTTTGTAACAGTAAGTTTTTTATTGTAGATTTAAAAATTTGAGTAGGGTTAGGGTTTTTTAATATGTAATATAGTTAATTTAATTGGTAGTTTAATGTAATTTTAGTATAATAGTTAGGGTAGGTTAATTAATAGTTTAATATAGTTTAATTTAATTCTACAGGTAAGTTTTAATTTATTATAAGATAGGGATGTTGCAATTTAATGTAAAGTTAGTGGGCTGTTAGGTTTAAGGGTTAATAGCTTAATTTAGATTATTACGATGTGGGGGGCTGGTGGTTTAGGGGTTAATAGTTTAGTTAGTGGTAGTGATGTGGGAGGCAAGTGGTTTAGGGGTTAGTAACTTTATTTAGGTTGCGGTGGGGTCCGGGAGCGGCGGGATAGGGGTTAATAACATTATGTAGGTGGCGGCGGGGTCAGGGAGCGGCGGGATAGGGGTTAATACTTTTATTTAGTTGTGGTGGGGTCTGGGAGCAGCAGAATAGGGGATAAACATTTTTGTATAGTGACAGCATTTAGTGACAGGGTATAAATAAAGTTGGTAAAAAGCTGAATAGCAGTGAGATTGATGACTGTTGGTTAACAACAGTCCGCTGATCATCACCCTGTACTTGGTGCATGGCTTTTTGCTGGCTTTTTTTTATAAATATGGAGAGCGTATTCAGGTCCGCAGCCGAGATGTTAGGTGATGTAAGGCGAGCGTATTGGTGCTGTTGAATGCAACAAAGTTGACGGCTTGATAAATAGGTCCCTATGTACACATAGTCTGGCACTCTCTTGCAAGCATTAGAAATATTGGGGTGGGGGATTGCAGAGTCTGATATTAAATCTCAGGTGTCTCTTATATCTATATATGTGGGACTCAGCCTCTAAGTTATCTTAAAGAGACATCTGATGCAGTGAATTGGTTACACCAAACATTCAACAACTAGTTAAACTAATTGTAATAGAGGATACAATCCAGTTTAAGAAAAGAAAACCAATACTGCAATAGTATAATACTAGTTAACTCTGCTGATGCGAAAGTATATTTTAATTAAAATATACTTTCGCATCAGCAGAGTTAACTAGTATTATACTATTGCAGTATTGGTTTTCTTTTCTTAAACTGGATTGTATCCTCTATTACAATTAGTTTAACTAGTTGTTGAACTCTCTTGCAAGCACTCAGCTAGATTAAAAGCAAAATGGAAGTGCTAATAAAGAGTTTGGTCAAATGGTGATAGCACAGGACCATGTCAAGGTCTCTTCCTCCCTAGGTCCCTAACCCACACCCACACAATATATGCCTTAAACCAGACACACTGAGATACAAACAAGGGTGACACAGGACTTTTGTAATTTCCCTAGACACATACAAAATGCAGAAATGGACTGCACTCTCAAATCATACCCGGTGCACATCCCATGACCCTGCAAAACTCCCAGCCCTGGGCACTCACTAGCACTCACAGACCTCTGCACTGCTCTTAGTGATATAAACAAAACACAAAATCTGTTAGTTTTTAAATCTAGCTGTGTGCTGTGAAGTGTGTCTGACTTTTTACCCGGAGCAAAATTACGTACCCCCCATTCACCCCCTCCGAATGTCACTGTGGTGCAATATTTTTTTTTTTAACATTTGTTCTCTGTAAAGAGGCTGGTTCTGTTTTATACCGAGTGGGTGCAAGGACAGGGGGATTTCCAACAGTTATAAGGAATTCAAAAGGTTAAAGAAGTTGGGCACCATTAAAAGGGGCATACGCATACGCATTGTTAAAAGGGGCATACGCATGCAAAAAAGAAAATCCTGTCTGAGCATTTTATGGCTGCACCATTGCTATTGTTTTGTGTTAAACACCTGGAAAGATACTAAACACATATTTACAATGAACTCCAGAACGGCCATACACTACTGGGATCTAGCTGAAAACATCTGATGAGCCAATAACAAGAAGCAAATGTGTAAAGCCACCAATCACAGAACAAGCTCCCAGTAGTGTATTACTGATAATGAGCCTGCCTAGGTATGTTTTACAACAAAGGGAACAAAATAAATTTAATAATTTATATAAAAGTAAAGGCATAAAGGTAAAGGTATGTCCCTTTAAGCTAGGGCATCTTTCCTGACATTTATGTGCAATTTCTTTCATAAGGTGGTGAGAGTCCAATAGCCTTAACATGTCGTATAGAATCCCTGCCAGTAGGAAGAGGCCGAACACTAAGAGCTTTTGAACCATCCATCCTCCCTGTGTATCTCAGTTATTTTTTTTTTTGCCTCCCAGGAGGAGGTGAAGATTTGAGGTGTTCCAGATTCTACATTGAAAGGGGTTCTCAGTTCTATGTGAGACCCGTTATCCAACTCAAGCAGCAATTAAGACATGGACAGAGGTGTGTATGGAATACTGGATAGTGACGCAATATTTCACTAGGGGATTTTAGTTGCAAGCCTTTCACAGGTGTTGTGGGGACCCCTCCCTAGCCTACTCATGTTGGGTTGTCATTGTACTCCTCTCTAATATCTTCTGCTGTTACTTGCACAGCACAGGATGGGGTCTCTACTTTATGCAGCTTTTTCTACAGATGTAAAATCAGTAGAGTGGATGCTGTGCAGGAAAGTACAGAGCTCTCACATAGCCCTCATGCTATTAGTAGGTACATTAATTGTATAGCATAGCCAGGAAACAACCTAGTTTCACACAGACACATATGTAGGTGTAGAGATTATACACTCATTATGTGGGGGTTTGTGCAATCAGCAAGATGCAAATTGACTTTCCAGATGTGTAAAGTTAATTGTATCTTTCTATGGCTTTTATGTTAGATTTTTAGTGTGTCCTCCTCTATGCTGTTTATGAGTGCTATTTTGGTATGCAGAACATACTCCCAAGCTCCAACTCCTGCTTTGGTTATGTAATGCTTGTGCATTCTGGAGATTTGCTGCTGGCTCAACTATGCAGTACCTGTGTGGGTCTTGTCATGCATTCTGTCTTAAGGCTTTTGATTTTACTAGGTGAGAGGATATTGCAGTCTCTCATTCTTACCAGCATAGAGAAGTTCCTGAATATTTGCATGATTCCACATCTAGAAATTCTGAATATTCCTCAGATGGTGAATTATTTTCTGATGATCAGGATTCTAATGACTCCTTCATGTTTCAGGTGGTACTTTTACATTTCTTGTTACATTAACTCCTTAAAGGGACATAAAACCCCCCAAAAATTATTACATGATTCAGATAGAGCATGCAATTTTAAACAACTTTCCAATTCACTTCAATTATCAAATTTATTTTGTTTTCTTGGTGTTGTTTCTTGAAAAGGATACCTAGGTAGGTGCATGAGCTGCTGATTCGTGGCTGCACATATGCCAATAGTATATATGCTGCTTCTTCAACAAAGGATAACAAGAGAATGAAACTAATTAGATAATAGAAGTACATTGGGAATTTATTTAAAATTTTATTCTCTATCTAAATCATGAAATTATTATTTTGTGTTTTCTGTCCCTTTAAGCACTCTGTACAATAGCCTGGAGTGGAGAAATCTGTCAATTAATGTTTAAGCCTTCTCTGAAACTTCCCTGAGTTTTTTTCCCCCACAGTCCCTAAGGCAATTTCAGAGATACCTTTGTAAGGGATGTGCCCAGCCTGGTATCACCTTTTCTCCATATTCCAGTTTAATAGGAATTTTCAATGGAATTTAAACTAGGTCCTCTCTATTATGTATGCTCCTTTATTTGATATTATGTATGATATTGTCATTCCATTGTTGTCTTAAAAAATCTTATTTCTTTTAGCAGTTTCATCAGCTAGAAGAGTTCTGAATTGTGAGTCCTCTCTTGAGAAATTCCCCTTCCTTACATTTCTCAAGGATTATGTGGTATTAAGAAATCAATATGATTTCTTCTGATTAGTTTCTTCTGAGAGCAGGTTTCAGGAGATTGTAGTTCTTCATTGTGTCTACATCCTACAAACTCTGAGTGAGACGTTTGCATAACCTGGATGTTGTTAGTTCCTTAATACTTTATTGCAAGTTACTAAAGATTTCAGACAAAGTTAATTTTTATCTATACATTTTTCTGGTCATTGTAGTAGACAAAAGGCTACATCTGTCACTCTAGCTTCTGGACTAAAACATGTAATTCACAAAGCTTATTTGGTTGTGGGAAAGACAACCCCCACCGCATTAGACAATTCTACAAGATCAATTTGTATTTCTTGGGCCTTTTTAAAAATGAGGCTTCTGATGCTTAGATTTGCAAACTGCAACTTTGTCTTCTTTACATTTAATAAACATTATCATTTTGATGAAAATAGGAATTGCCTTTATTCCTTTGTCCCATCTATTTACTCGTGGACTCCACAGCTTGGGTAATAGATCCCACATGTTAAAGCTAGTGGACTCTCACCACCTTATGAAAGAAAACATAATTTATGCTTAACTGATAAATTCCTATCTTTCATTGTGGTGAGAGTCCACAAGACCCACCCAATTTCTTATTTGTTTTAGTTTTGGCAGCAGTTATTTCTTTGCACCTCATCATACCCTGCTTGCCTTCCTACTTTTCTGTTACCTTTCCATGTGCGGCTACATGATAAACTGAGATACATAGGGAGGTGGGAGTTTTCAAAAGCTCTTAGTGTTTGGGATATGTTGGCCTCCTCCTAGTGTCAGGAATGCAATCCCACACATTAAGGCTCATGGACTCTCACTAACATGGAAGAAAGTAATTTATCAAGTAAGCATAAATTATGGTGTTTTTGCCCTGTATTTGTCTCTTCAGATTGATGGCGTGGGCTTTTTGCCCATAGATTAAAAATATTCTTTGATATAACACTGTTGCTGTTTTATACCAAATTATTATATCAACACGTATAAGGTAAGAGCTTAGTTTTGTGTTCAATAAATACATCAATGTAATACAATATTTTGAACAAAATAATGCATAAAAACATCTCATGCGATGGGAGCACTAACAGTTTGTTTTTAATTAGTTTTATGTAATGATCAAACATGGGCTAGTAAAAACATATTTATGTAAAGTATTTGTATCTAATGACCAATCAAGACATTCTGCACTACACAAGATACTGTTAGCTACAGAAATACATTTAGTGTAACCCAAACAAGATAGTCTAATTAAAAGTAGACCCAAAGAAGCAGAGACATGCCCTCTTAATGTGTACAAAACATGCATAATATGCTTTTTTTTACAGTAATTAACTTGATGTTTTTTTAGCGCCAGGTAATTAAAGGGATGGTAAACTCACTATGGTTTCAATTACTAATCTAGATAGTCATACTATCCTATGCAATTTCCATCTCAACATCAAATATCAATTTACCTATTTTTTATCCTATTCAGAATGTCTCCGTTCCGTAAACTCGGCCGCCCACCGTGACGTCACATTGATCTCCACTGCCTGTGCCCAATCATCTCTACAGTCGCTAGACAGGCTGTTCGCTATATACTTCTTAGCGCATGCGCAATTGTCCTCATTTTCGACGATACTACCAACCAATAAGAAGCTTTAAAATACGGAGACGACTTTGCGCGTGCACGCTCAATTTCACGCATGCGTTTTATTTCATTTTCCACACGGCACTCTCTGCACTCGAAAGTAAGAAATGTATTGTATACTTTTAGTTTAGGATACATTCCTTACTTGGAGCAGTGCCAGTAAGTACATCACACTAATTTATACTGTCACTAATTTTGTTCGGAAAATAAATTATATTTGTTCTCTGTTGTTTTAATCAGGATGTAATGCACTGATGATGTTATACAGATCAATGTTCATTGCTATATTTTGCCAATGGCTAGTTGTGATGCTAATGGGTATTTACTATGTTATATTGATTGTTTTCCTATCAATCGATATATTTATTAAATAACAACATTTATGTATTGATATATAAACTATATTTATACATATAGATGTCTATATATTTTTTAAATTATAAATATTTATCTCTATATATCTAAATATATATATATATATATATATTTAGTTATCTATTTATATGGTAATCCATTGACATTACCCACATACACACACACATATATATATATATATATATATATATATATCTCAATATATATGTATATATATATATAGATAGATATATATATATATATATATATATATATATATATATATATATATATATATATATATATATAGATAGATAGATAGATAGATAGATAGATAGATAGATAGATAGATAGATAGATATAACTTTATTTCTAATTCAAATATTGAAATATTTCGATTTTTTTTAAACACTCTTTAAAATATAATCTACATATAAAAAGAGTATAAGTCCATATTCGTTATTATATAGCTTTCCTTCTTTTGAAATTAGATTTGTTAGAAACATATAATTATTAAATTATTTTAAAATTCAATATATATATTTTTGATTACAATGTATTTTAAAAAAAAAAAAATTACGTCTCTAACTTGACATGTAGATATAAAGCGCAAAACACTAAGGCCCCAATTTATCAAAGGTCTTGCGGACCTGATCCGACACTGCGGATCAGGTCCGCAAGACCTCGCTAAATGCGGAGAGCAATACGCTCTCCGCATTTAACATTGCACCAGCAGCTCACAAGAGCTGCTGGTGCAACGCCGCCCCCTGCTGACTCGCGGCCAATCGGCCGCCAGCAGGGAGCTGTCAATCAACCCGATCGTATTCGATCGGGTTGATGTCTGGCGATTCCTGTCCGCCTGTTCAGAGCAGGCGGACAGGGTTATGGAGCAGCGGTCTTTAGACCGCTGCTTCATAAGTTGTGTTTCTGGCGAGTCTGAAGACTCGCCAGAAACACGGCCCTTCAAGCTCCATACGGAGCTTGATAAATGGGCCTGTAAGACATAAGTTTGAAAAAGCAACATGCTTATATATAAAAATTAGCTCTATTACCTCCATATTTGTTATCTGCAGCAATAGAATTGAACAACTAAAAATAGAATGACACATCTTTGACATAGGATCATGGATATAGCCAGGTGATGGCTGGTAATATGTTCATTGGTATCTGCAGCATTATATCCAACAACCAAAGTATTTATTAATACAGCAGTGACACATTATCCTGGAGATACACATATTACTTTTTGTAAAAGTATCATTGTTCTTTGTATCTGTAATCTAACACCCATAAAATTAGAATGATACAGCGATGACACCGGATCCTGTGTATAGCCCTAAGAGCATCGGTATCTTTTACCAAAATGTAACAACCATCTACATATAATGACTCAGTATAGACCCTGTCAAATTGATAAAAAGCGATTTTAAATTTTTACAGTGTCATTGTTATCTGCATCATTATAATAACAACCATCTACATTGGTGACACTGTCAAATGGATATAACCATAGTTATTATTTTTCTAGAGTCATTGTTATCTACACCATGATAATATCCAACTTTTACATATAATGACACATTGTTTTACAATTTTTCATGTTGATAGACAGAGTATCTATCTTTCGAGTAACAGTGTTATTTGAATGATTTTCCAAAAAATTATTTACATATAATGACACATTATTGATAGTGTGTAATACATATATACATAGGTATGATGATATTTATCCTAATTTTATCATTTTAAGTGTAATTTTAGCAATCTCTATATATATAATTACACAGCAGTTACAGTGTATCATGTGTACATCCATTGACATGCTATTATTAGTATCAGTGCTGTCTGTAACCTAAATATAACACCATTTCTCATATAATATTATATATTTAAAAAAAGTAAAATGTCTTTATTGATAGATGAGCTTGTTTTTAATTTGTTTTGTCTATTTCAGTATAATATTGACTCAGTACTGACAAATCATAATGTTTAGAACCATAGGAGGACATGTAATATGAGTACTGGTTTACTTCATCTGTTTAATAACACACTTCTACATATAATAACCAATTAGTGACACAGAATCATGTTTATAGCCAGAGGACAGGTTTTAATATGATTTGTTTGATGTGTAACAGTAATATAACACCCATCTACATATCATTACAAAAAAGTGACACATGATTTATGGGCTGTACAAAGTAGGTCATGATATTGGATCATTATTAATTGGATCATAGTAATCCAATCTATCAACATTCTTTGACACTGCATTGACACAGGATCTTGTTTATTCACTGACTATGCCTGTTAATAGCATCTTACAAACCACAAATAACGAATATCTCTAATTATTCGATCAATGGTATCCTCATTAGTATAATAACACCCATCAAAAAACAATGACACTGCATTTACACTGTATCATGTTGATATACATATTATGTGTGGTTATTCAACTTTTTATATATGTATCAGTATAATAAAAGCCATTGACAACTAAATGATCTGATGACTCTAGTTATACTGGATCATGTGAATAGCCATAGTATTTCTGCTAATTGGATGAGTGGTATTTGTATCATTTGCATGTAATCCATCTACATATATTGACAATGCATTGACACTGTATCATGTTGATATCCATAATATATCTGATTATAGTCTCAATGTTATCTTTAACTGTATCATTTGTAAATTCTACACATAATGACACTGCTTTGAAAATAAATAAAGGGGATAGCACTATGATGTCTGCTTATTGTTTATTTGCTATCTTTATCATTATAATAACAACCATCTACATATAATGACAATGCCTTTACACTGGATCATAATTATAGACAGCCTATGTCTTATTATTGTTTCATTGCTATCAATATCAGTGTAATAACATCAATTAACAGTAAATGACAGTTCATTTACACAGCATCATGATGATCTCTATGTTAGTTATTGTAATATGACCATTGATATATGTTTCAGTAGAATAACAGCCATCTACAAATAAATAAGCTGCATTTACACTGTATGATGTTGATAACCTGAGTATGTATGGTTATCTGATCATTGCTATCTTTCGCTGTATAATAACATATATATACATATAATAGTAACACAGTCGTACATGATCATGTTGATAGCCATAAGAGGTACAATTATAGGATCTGTGGTATGTTTAGCTTTATATTAACACCCATATACAAATAATTAAATTGCAGTGAGCCTATTTCCTAGGCCAAAATAAACTATCATTATTCAGATAGATCATGTAATTTTAAACAATTTTCAAATTTACTGTTATCACAAATTTTGCTTTGTTCTTTTGGTATTCTTATTTGAAAGCTTAACCTAGGAGGTTCATATGCTAATTTCTTAGACCTTGAAGGCCACCTCTTTTAAAAATGCATTTTAACAATTTTTCACCAATAGAGGGTGTTAGTTCATGTATTTCATATAGATAACACTGTGCTCGTGCACGTGAAGTTATCTGGGGGCAGGCACTGATTGCCTAAACTGCAAGTCTGTAAAAATTATGGAAATAAAGGGGCAGTTTGCAGAGGCTTAGATACAAGATAATCAAAGAGGTTAAAAGTATAGTAATATAACTGTGTTGGTTATGCACAACTCGGGAATGTGGAATAAAGGGATTATCTATCTTTTAAAACAATAAAAATTCTGGTATAGACTGTCCCTTAAATTACATTTGAGTTATCATTAACACTAATATGAAAAAAACATATACATATAATGATACTTTATAACGAATGTAAAATTGATTTATACTGATGTTGGATGGTAATATGATCAGTGTAACCATCATCAGTATAATATAAAAAATAAATAGTTAACCACATATTTCTAACACTGGTACATGTGTATGGTCATAAGACAGTTGTTTATGGGAGAACTGGTATGTGGCTAATTATAATAACATATGAAATATTTAAATATAACATATATTTATATATATAAACATGTATATATAAATCTCAATTATAAATAATAGAAATATTCTTTTTTAAAAAATACATAGAGATGTCTATCCTAATTTATACATAAATATGTATATTTATTTTAGTGATTTATATATTTTTATTTAGAAATATTTTTTAATTATAAATGTTTTTTAATAGGATTATAAAAATGGCTTCAAGTGAACAAGAACATACACAAACTTTTAGGGATTTGGATGAGTCAGAGGTATCACAGATGGTAAGTTCACAAAAATATATAAAATTCAATATCTCCATTGTTTGAAATTTCTATACATATTTATTTGGATAAAAAAATTAAATGATTTTTCAAAATTATTTATTATAAAAAATATTTATTTAATGAAATATTTTAATATTTTATTATATATGTAAAATTTATAAATTAAATATTTTTTATGTATTCATATATACATATATAATTGTAATATCTAACTTTAATTCAATCAATATTGTTTTATTTCAAGTATTCTCTTTTTTATTTTTAATAAAATTTTATTTTGAATCTTAATTAATAAGATTTAAAATATAAGATATAGATTTAATAAGTTATCTGTTTTATTCTATATAACTATATTTATTTTAAAATATTTTTTTTTTTTTTTTAAATAGATGCAAATTTTAATGGAAGAAAGAAACAGTGAGCCTTTGTTTTTCGATGCTACCCAGACTCATTTATGGGACCCAATAAGAAACACTGAGGATTTACTATCAGAATCTGATTCACAGCAAACTCCAAATGAAGATCCAAATTTATATAGGCTTGAAAATATGACATTGCTGCAGAGAATTGGAAATAATATCTACAAATATTCCTGATGGAGCATCATGTGTTTGTGAGGCAACCTTTGTTAAAGATACATTGACCAGTCGTGATTATGTTTTCCACACAAAAGGGATGATATCCAGTTATGATCCAATTAATTTTTATGGTTTTGTTCAACTCAGTGAAAGGTAATTTTTTTTTTATTTTTTTTTATTAATAACTAAGAACATCATATATATATATATATATATATATATATATATATAGAGAGAGAGAGAGAGAGTGAGAGAGAGAGAGAGAGAGAGAAAGAGAGAGAGAGTTAGAGAGAGAGAGAGAGAGTTAGAGAGAGAGAGAGAGAGAGAGAGAGTTAGAGAGAGAGTTAGAGAGAGAGAGTTAGAGCAAGAGAGAGAGAGAGAAAGAAAGTTAGAGAGAGAGAGTTATAGAGAGAGAGAGAGTTAGAGATAGAGAGAGTTAGAGAGAGAGAGAGAGAGAGAGAGAGTTATAGAGAGAGAGAGAGTTAGAGAGATATAAATAGATATATTTATATACATATATAAATATATATATTTATATAAAAAATGATATATATATTTATATATGTTTATTGTTTTTATAGATTTTTAGATTAACAATAGATGTATAAATATATATATTTATTATAATAAAAATTAAATAAGCAAGGTATTTATTAAAACAATATATTATCTATAATAAAATATAGATATGTCGATATCTATATATCTATATATCTATATATCTATATCTATCTATATATATATATATATATATATATATATATATATATATATTTAAATAATTATTAAATGCATGTATATTTATAATTTTATTTAATTTTTTTTTTTTTTAGGGAATGTAGAAAAATTTCTTATAGGGGATTCACTGTATGGATTCATGGATTTCTTGGACCAAAAAATAGGAAACCGATTCCTTCTTGTGTTGTAAATACAATACGAAATGCTTTCCCAGCACCGGATAACCTATACGTGGGATTCCACTATGCTAATTAAGACGGACCTGCTCTTGAAATGTTACTTTATTAGTCAATAGTGTTTAATTATAAAAGAGTGTTATTAGACAAGGTTGATATCGTTATGTTCATTTGTAAAGTTTATTTTTTTTTAATTTAAATAATTTATAACATTTCCTTTTTTTTTCAATTTTTATTTTATATTTGAAAGTTATTATGTGAACAATCACAATATATTTTATTTATTTTATTTATACATTTCAAAATGTTTTATTATATAATTGATAAATAATTGTTACACATATGTGTTTTTTTATTTTCCTTGATATTAATATATAATATTTATTTTTATTTGTTTTATTGTTAAATTTCATTTAGTTATTATAAACTGTTATAATTATATGTTCTGTATTGCGATGTATGTTTGTTTATTTACGTTGTTTTCGTTCTTTAAAAAATAAATAAAATAAGTTCATTTCTTTGAGTTCGAAATAAAGTAAAAAATATTTTTTAATTTTTTTTTTATTGTATTTATTCACCAAATTTTTTTTTTTATTAACATCTTTGAATTTGAATATTGTACGTTCAAAACTTATTAAAAACAAAATCAATATTGAACACATTGCAAACAACATACAACAATGTAATATTTTTTTTATTTTAAATTTCAAAATTAAAGAATTTTAATAAATGTAACCTTTTTGAAAGTAGATCCGTTTGTCAAGTAAAGAAAGTAATTATTTTTTTGATTTAAAAAATCGAGAACTTAACTTTTGTAATAAAAGTTTTTTGCATGGTCGAGGAGTGGAAGCTATGTTTTCTGGTAATGTAGGATTTCTGGCTTGCCAACTTGAGTGAATTTCACCTCTTATTAAACGGATAACATCTTGCATAATTTTATAAACGTGTTTCATGTCCATCTCCTCATATACCGGTCGAAGTTTCCAATCCTTTTTGCTTTTTGGGAAAAATGGAGTTAACCGCAGCTCTCCAAAAGAATCACTGAATTCAGTTTCACACTTTACTGTTGCTTGCAATCTAATAGCATTGTTATTGTGTGCTAAAATTTCTAGTTTTGTACGTGCCTCCATTGCATCCATTTGAAAATGAATGCGTTTCGGACGGTATTTTAGAACTAGACTGTGGAACACCTCTAAGCTGCCAGTGTGACAGAATAGCCTTAAGTGTTTTGCATCCTTGTCAATCTGTGGGTTGCATATGATTTTCTGTAGTTCGATAAAAGAATTGGATTGTTTTGTCAACCATTTTCTCTCCCTTTGTTCATCCTCTTTGAGTTTGTTATAGTTGCAAGCTTCAATATGGTTTCCATCTTCCCATTCATGAATATCAATTATATGATATAGCAATGACTTCCAAATTTCTAATAGTTTTTCCTCGTTTCCATCACAAACCATACTTGCTGTCCACAAATGGTTAACAATGGCCGAAATCCAAGGACTCAATTCAGAACAAGACTTTTTCCTACTAATAGCATGGATTTTTTTGCGTAGATTCTTGGAGTAATGCCAAATGTCATATTGACGGGCAATATTTTTATATTCTTCTCTTAGTATTTTTTTAATACTAACATGTCTGTTGGTAACTACAACAACTGGCATTATACCTTTATCAATTATGAAATCTAAGCAACGTCGGAATGCCTTTGACTCCATGGCGACTGAGGATGAGGTTTCAGTTACTTGAGTAATATTAAAATCCAAAATTTTTCTAGATTTGCCCTCCATAACAGTGTACGTGCAGTACTTGGCTGAAAAGCCTGGGCTGTCACATTGCCCGTCCCCTGTTATGGTGACCGGATGTCCCTTCATTGACTCGATAATTGATTGCTGTTCCATTTTCCAGTGGTTGTCAATAGTGGGGAAAAGATAAGTCCTTTGACATTTGAAATAAGTTTGTTTACTAATCAACTGTAATCCCATATATTTGGCTAATTCCTGAATTTTCTTATATTGGTTACCACTACATAATATTGCTGAACAACAAAGAATGTTTCCTGTAGGCATCTGTCCAATTGTGGGCTGACTCTGCCATAAAGCACCATTATGACCGTCCTCACACTCTCCGGTTACTATCAGTAATGTTCCGACTGTTCGTTTATGAACAGTCATCATTGGTGCAGTACAGTTTGACATCCAACGGCATGGTAATTTTTTTAAAATTTCTTCTAAACAAGATTCAAAAACGATATATTTTTTTTCTTGAACAATCTCTTCAGGACTTTCATTTTCAAGCAAAGAATATTCCTCTTCAGATTCTACAAAAGAACCTGGCAAAAATGTTGAATCATCACGGTCAACCTCAATACTCTGTATATCAGATATATCATTTTTTTCTAATGCAGATAAATCAATACTGTCTATAGCTTCTTCTGCAAATTCATTAGAAATGTAAGTGTCTATTGTTTGAGTCACTATCTCTATTTTGTTTTGTTTTAAACTATCACAGTTACTAATATCTTCAAAGGATTTGGATAGTTGGAATGATATTGAGTTTGTCAATGAAGAACTTTGATCGTCTGTTACATTGCCCATGGTCCAAGTATATTTATCTGCAGATTTATTGATATCGGCAGATGAAGTAGACTGATTTTTCATATATGTATTTTTTGAAGTTTGAGTTTTTGCAGTTAAAGTTGAATGGAATGGGTTGAAGACAGTGAATTTATCAACATATCTCTTTATTTCAGTATTCGTTGAATTATCAATCATTTCTTTATCAATTCAATCTCCACAAACACTACAAAGTTGTTTTTTAATTTCTGTAGTAGATGATTTAACATTTTCAGTAATTAATAATGAGTCTTCACTTTCTTTCAATTCTTCTTTTTTTGGTTGGTACTGGTAATTCAATTTTTTTTTCCACTGTAATCGATTTGTGCCACATAGTTAGAGGTACTGCCAGTAGATGTGGATGGAATATTTGATGTTGTACAAATGGTATAAAATCTAGTCGGTATTGCATCATCTTTAAGATACTTACGCACACCGTGTGTGTAATAAGCATCTGGAGAAAAATGTAGAGAACACATCCGATGTCGATGAGATTTAATAGTGGAGTAAATTTTTTGTACCATTTCTTCTAAGTTTAGTTCATATTGCTTGGTCTGACTAAGCCAAAGTCTGATCCGATCCACATTATTTGGAAAAACATGTAATGATACAGAAGGGTTTGATTGTCCCTTTCGGTTTGTGCTAAGGCATCCGTCCACTATGCAATCTGGCATTATAATTTTATTTTTTCTTTTACAAAAAAAAAAAAATTTTTATAAAATTTAATTTTTTTTTCATATCTAAATTTTATGAATTATAATATTACATATATTACCAAGAATATTTAAATTAATATCTTATTCAAAAAGATATTTTTATTACTTCAATATTTATAAAAAATTAATAACTAAAAATTAAAAAAAAAAAAATTGTGAGAGAGAGAGGATAAAAAGAGGGGTGAGAGAAACAGAGATGGTGGAATAATGGTGGAGTAAAGGGGCAAGAGAGAGAGAGGTGGTGGAGAATAGAGAGTGGAAGAGAGGGGAGACGGAGAAAGAGAGAGAGAGAGAGAGAGAGAGAGAGTGGAGATGGAGAGAGAGAGAGAGGGGAGATGGAGAAAGAGAGAGAGAGAGAGAGAGAGAGTGGAGATGGAGAGAGAGAGAGAGAGAGAGAGAGAGAGGGGGGAGATAGAGAAAGAGAGAGCAGTGATTGAAAGACAGAGGGGAGATGGAGATAGAGAGATAGAGGATAGAGAAAATTAGAGAGGGGTGATAGAAAAAGAGAGAGGAGAGTGAGAGAAAAAGGGTAGATAAAGAGCCAGGGAGAAAGAGATGAAGAGAGGGGAGACAGAGAGAGGAGAGAGAGAGAATAGAAAGAGAGAGTGGTGAGAGAGAGAGGAGAGAGAGAGAGAATAGAAACAGAGAGTGGTGATAGAGAGAGGAGAGAGAGAGAATAGAAAGAGAGAGTGGTGAGAGAGAGAGGAGAGAGAGAAAGAATAGAAACAGAGAGTGCTGATAGAGAGAGGAGAGAGAGAGAATAGAAAGAGAGAGTGGTGAGAGAGAGAGGAGAGAGAGAAAGAATAGAAACAGAGAGTGCTGATAGAGAGAGGAGAGAGAGAGAATAGAAAGAGAGAGTGGTGAGAGAGAGAGGAGAGAGAATAGAAACAGAGAGTGGTGATAGAGAGAGGAGAGAGAGAGAAAGAGAGAGAGAGATAGAGAGAGATAGGGGAGAGAGAAACAGAGTGGTTAGAGCTAAACAAATAAAGAGGCTAGAGAGAATGAGATAGGGGAGCGATAGAGATAGAGAGTGGAGAGAGAGGGGATAGAGAGACGGGTGAGAGATATATAGAGAATTGCCGATAGAGAGATGTGAAATAGAGGGAGAGAAAGAGGGTGGAGAGAGATTTAAAAGTGGAGAGAAAGATAGAGAGAGGGAAGATAGAGAGAGGGGACATATTGAAATTTTGAGAGATAGAAGAGAAAGAGAGGGGAAAAAGAGAGAGAGGTGGAGAGACAGTTGGATAAAGGTAAGAGAGAATGGAAAATATAGACTGTTTAAGAGAGAGAAATGATAAATATAGTTTTGACAGAGAGAAAGAGGGGGAAGAGATCTGGAGAGAGTGAATAGAGAGAGATGGGAAAGAAATATTTTTTGATATATATAGGAAAGAGAAAGAGAGGGGATATAGAGAGAGAGGAGAGGGGGAGAAAGGAGAAAGATAGAGGAGCGAAAAAGAGATATGGAGATGATAGAAATAGAAAAAGAGCTGTCAAAAGAGAAATAAATAGTGGAGAAAGAGAGATAGAGAGAGGGGATTGATAAAGTGAAAGGGGAAATATAAATAGATAGGGGGGAGAGAGAGAGAGAGAGGATAGGGAGAAGTGAGAGAGAGAGATGAGAGAGAGAGAGGGGAGAGAGAAAAAGAGTGGGTAGTGAAAAAAAGAGGGAGAATAGAGAGAAAGAGATAGGGTAGCAAGAGATAGAGAGTGGAGAGAGAGAGTGGAGAAAGACAGGGGAGAGGGAGTGAGAGAGAGAGAGGGAGATAGAGAGATGTGAAAAAAAATAGAGAGAGAGAGAAATTGGAAAGAGAGAGAGAGAAGGGAAGAGAGTGGTGGAGATAGGGAAGAGAGAGAAAAGGGCACAGAGAGAGAGGTAGAGAGAGACAATAGAAAGAGAGGTGAAGAAAAAAATAGAGGGGAAATAGATATAGAGTAGAAATAGAGACAGGGAGAGGGATAGATAGAGGTGAGAGATAGAAAGAGAGAAGGGAAAAGAGTAATAGATAGTGGAGCAAGACCAAAAGAAAAAGGGAAAATAGAAAGAGATAGGTTAACGAGAGAGAGAGGTTATATAGAGAGGTGATAGAGAGAGGAGAGAGATAGAGTAGTAAGTGAGAGTAGAGAGAAAGAGAGAGATAGAGAGGGGAGAGATAGAACGAGAGAAGGGAAAAGACAAATAAATATTGGAGCTAGACAGAGTGAGATGCAATAGAGATTGAGAAAGGGGAGATAGAAAGAGATAGGGGATAAAGAAATAGGGAGTGGACTGAGACACTATAGAGAAATAGAGATAGAGAAGGGGATAGAGTAATTGGAGATTTAGATAGAGAGAGGAGGATTGAGAGAGGGGAGATGGAGAGAGAGAGGGGGATAGACAGAGGTGAGATGGAGAGAGAGAGAGTAGGAGGAGAGCGGGGAGATGGAGATAGAAAGAGTGGGTTATATAGAATAGAGAGGGGGGATAGAGAGAGATAGAGAATGGGTTAAATAGAGAGGGGGGTAGAAAGAGTTTGAGAGAGGGAAGAGAGAAAGAGGAGAGAGAGAGATTAATTATAGAGAGAAAAGAGAAAGAGAGAGGCGAGAGAGAGAGAGGGTGGAGAGAATGATATAGAGAGAGGAGATAAAGAGGGGAGAGAGAAATAGATTAGAGAGAGAGGGGAGAAAGAGAGAGAGAGTGTAGAGAGAAAGAGAGAATGAAGAGAGAAAGAGAGAGGGGAGAGATAAAAAGATAGAAAGTAGAAAAAATTAAATATGTTTAAGTGTAGAGAGACGACAGAGACAGAGGGGGTATAGAGAGAGATTGGTTGATAGAGAGAGAGGAGAGAGAGGGGGGAAAGAGATAGAGGGGGGAGAAAGGGAGAGAGAGAGACAGAGAGAGAGAGTAGAGAGAGAGAGGGGAGATGGAGAGAGAGAGGGGAGAAGGAGAAAGAAAGAGAAGGGAGAGATAGAAAGAGAGATGGAAGATACAGATAGAGTGGAGATATAGAGAGAGAGGGTAGATAGAGAGGGGGAGAGAGAGCGCAAAAGAAATTTTGAAAGAAAGTGGGGAAAGATAGAGGAAAAATGAGATGTGGGAGAGAGTGATTAGAAAATATAGGGTGAGATAGAGTGCAAAAGAGATGGGGATAGAGAGAGAAAGATAAAGAGAGTGGTATGGATAGAAAGCAATGTGAGGGACCACAGCTTTAAAATAAAAATGCAAGTCTGAAAGTGCTTTGGGACTATTGTAATATTACTTGATTTGATTTTTTTTTTTTTTAAACAAACATTGCTTTACAAATTATATATATATATATAATATATTATTCATATGTAACAAAGAATATATCTCTATCAATGTATATATATTGATTTTTATATATATATATATATATATATATATATATATATATATATATATATATGTTTATATTTATATAGATATCTATAAATATATAAATATATATATATATCTAATTAGAGATATATCTATCTATGAATATTTTTATAAGTATATATCTATAGATATATGTATATATATATATATGTAGCCAAATATATATATATATAGATATAGAGAAATATAAATATATATATATATATATATATATATATATATGTATATATACCTCTATTTAGAAATATATATATATATATATATATATATTTATATAGATATATATATATATATAAAAAATATATATAAATATATTTATATATATATACATATATATATATATATAAATAAAAAAGGAGGACACATATATATATACATAGAGAGAAATATATACAAACATTGAGAAATATATTGAAATATCAAAGTCAGACTGAATTTTCCTATAGATTTATAAACAACAATTAGATAACATAACAGTCGAAATAGACTAAGATATCAAGAAATATTATAAATTTCAATTTACAATATTATTTATATGCTTTCGAAATAAAAAAAGGTATGTAGATTTCATATATAACGTTGTTATAAAAACGTTTATCATTCGTTTTAGATAGAGAATAGATCATAATGATATAAGAATTCATAATTGATAATATTAAAAAAATTACATTATTGATAATATATAAACCGCACAATTATTATGGCCAATAATAACCTTTATGCAGCTCACTCTAACACACGATAGACAGCAAATGAGTGTGCGTTACAAATGTGACAAGTAGACATTGACTGTCACGAGTCAATGTTTACTTCATAGACGTAAGGGAAACAAATGCGCATGCGTTTTCATGAACGAGCACATAGGATGACGTAAGTAGAGGGAGGAGAGAGGAGTAAATAGAAAGCTTCGTTACGGACATGTAAGAGGGGCGGAGCGAGGAGGGGAGCTGCGTTGCAAACATGAGAAACAAACAATAGTAAGAATAGTGATAATTTACATTTGCAAATTAAAAAATAATAATGCGTTTTTACATTACATAACATTAACAATGATAATATGTCATTTACAAATAAAAGAGTTTACCATCACTTTAATAGCTTAAGGGCCAAAAATGCTAAAAATTTCCTGGTATTCCCTAACTGACAGCTCTTTTCAAAGTTATTGTTAAGGAAGAAAATGAAGGAATATTGCCTGTGTGTTTATTACTTACTTGTATTTTAATTACACAAATCTATTCAAATGTGTATAACAGGATTTGTCATTTACAGCCATTTTCTTTTAAGCGGCATGAGACAGGAGAATAAATGCTGCAAATCTGTGGTTAACATAATCTCCTTGAATTGAATAATATCAATATCACCTGACAGACCAATAGCAAAGTCACCCAACTCCAGGTAGAGGCTCATTTTCCAGTTAAATAAAATAGCAAAAAATGAATACATTTTAAGAAGTATTTATTTAAATAAAATTAAATCTAGACTGAAGCATATTAACCCCTTCACTACCGGGACTTTCAGAGAAAAACTTGCCCAAAATACTGGAGAATGTTAGCCTTATTGCTTTCACTCCATTTAAACATACATAGATCATTGTTATGGTGTATTTCATGCTAAGATTTTAACACCAAATATGATCTAAAAAAACAAACTTTTGGTTTCTCACTGGAATTATTTACATACTGCTTGTGCTATTATGGCACAAATGGTTGTAAAAGCTTCTCTAGAATCCCCTTTGTTTTAAAATAGCAGACATATATGGCTTTGCCATTATTTTTTGGTAATTAGAAGACCCCTAAATTGCAGCTGCACACCACACTTCTATTATTCCTGGCAGTAAGGTTGCTAATTAGGTAGCTTCTAAGGTTAATTTTAGCTTTAGTGTAGAGATTACCATCCCCCTGACACTTTCCACTCCCTGATCCCTACATGATCCCTCCCAAACAGTGTTATTTTCTCCCTCAAACCCCCCCCACACACACACACACACACACCTGCCCCATCCCTCCCTGTCCCTTTACTTTTATTTTCTGTAGCGTAGGGCCCTCTTACTTCCTCCCCCTCCCTCTTGCCCATACCTCCCACTGGCACCAGAAATGACACACAGTGTCACCATCTGTAACGATCAGGCATCTGCCCTCATATGGAACTGGTGCACCTATCGTGCTCTAGTTTCATATGCAGGCAGATGCCTGGAGCTCAGGAACTCCAGCTCTCAGCTGTAACAGTTGAGACTGCTGGAGCTTCCTGAAGCTCAGATGTGTATATATATAAATATATATATATATATATATATATATATATGTTGTGCGGTACAATAGGTAGAGTACTGCACAACGTATATATACTTTGCTTTGGGTGAAGGGGTTAAGGTTTAACCTTCCAATGTAAGGTCAAGAGCCTAGTTCAGGGTGTATGGCAACATTGTTACAATGTTGTTACAATAGTGCTTGTGAAGGCATCTTCCTCTTTCTCCTGTGGATCAAGTTTTTTTTCCCCTCCTGATCCCTTACACGTTTCTTTGTTGCAGCATTCAGGGGGTGGCACTGAGTAACCAGCTTTTTTAGGGTTGCTTAGATGCTGTGACAGGAGCATGTGTATTCTAGTCTATGGTAATTTATGTGTGCATATAGAAAGGCTATTATTCCTTTGGTTATAAGTCATCCTAGCAGACGGGGTCAGGGCCTGATTTTTTATGCCAAGGTCTGAACGGAGTGGGGCCGAGCTAATGGGTCAGATCATTGAGTGCCCCTTCCCATTGGAGATGATTGGCACGAGTTTCGCAGAAAGAACAGTGATTGGGGCCTTGAACTGCTTGGACTTGGGTTTAATTTATACTATTTCAGTTGCTGCATACCCATTATTGGAAAATTGTTTTCCAAAAAGTTTTTGTTTTCTATGCCTTAGTTTTGATTGTTTGTAAATAAATGCGACCAAGGGCTCACTTCCATTGAGCCGTAATTAGGTTTGCATGCACTCGCAAAATGATAAATATGCTGTCAGTAGCAATTTTGTTTAACGACTGCTTCCAATGGCGCATTATACCTCAACTTTCGTCTCCCATAGAAAGTATTAGAAGCCGTTAATCTATAAACTATACCAAACCGTTAATACACTGTTGGAGACTGTCGATACATTGACAACAATTACACCCAGTTCAACTAGGTGTAAAAGAGGAAAAATTAGCTTTTTGATGCCTGGTTCCCATTGAAATCTAACTTGCCTCCCAAAAATAAAACCGAACTGTCAAAACCCCTATATCCACCATGCTCCCACATCGCAACTAATAAAAAATGTTATTAACCTCTAAACCGCCTTCCCCCCACATCGCAACTAATAATAAAATGTATTAACTTCTAAACCGCCATCCCCCACATAGCAATTGGTAGTTTAGTGATAGCTTAGGGGGTGTTTTTATTTTGCTGTGGCTTTTTTGTTTTTATAGAGTTATTAGATTAGGTTTAATTTTTATTTTATTTTGGATAATTTCGTTTATTTTTTTCTGTAATTTTATATTTTTTTATTTTTTGTAAATTTAGATTTTTTATTTTAATTTAAATTTAGTTTTTTTAATGTAAACTTAGTTGTTTTTTTCATGTAAAAATAGGATTTTTTATTTATTTTCTGTAAATTTAGTTAATTGGGGTTAATTTGGGGTGTGTTAAGGCTTAGTGATTAGATTGATACTTTGCATTGTGGGGGGTTGGTGGTTTATGGGTTAATAGGTTAATTAGGTACTTTGTATTGTGGGCGGATTAGGTATTAATAGTTTAAATAGGTAGATGGCGTTTTGGGTGGATGGCGGATCAGGGGTTAATAGTTTAATTAGGTAGATTGCGTTGTGGGGGGATGGCAGATTATGGGTTAACAACTTTATTAGATACTTTGCGATGTGGGGGTTGGCGAATTAGGGGTTAATACATTTTTTAGTTATTGTGGAGGGGGGTGGCGGATGAGAGGTACATATTGCGCATGCGTTAGGTGTTTGTTCGGGCTTCTAGGGAGTTACAGAGCTCATATACTCAGCGCAAGGCTTGCTGCACCAGCCTATGTGTGGCGAGGTGACAATGGAGTAAAATGTATCCATTTTTGCTGCGTAAGTCTTTGCGCTGAATATATGATGCCACTTGCGATGCCGATTCTATGTTAGTTTATGGGGGTAAAAACAGCAAGCGACGGGTAAAATATATGCGCCGCACTTGTATGTGGCACTGTATATGTGATCGAGTCCCATAGTGTAAGGTCGGGTTACCATAGCAGTTCATTCTCAAGAAATCCGATGTCTGAGGGAAGCGTTAAATGCAATGTTAACTTACACCTACACGAAAAGAGCGACTGCACGCAATCCAAGAGCAAAGATGAAAGATTTGCTCCAATGAAACAATTGAACCGCTTCATTTTCACCAATAGATTTAAATGCTCATTGTACAGAGCAGAGTTATACTGTGCAAGATAATGGCATTAAAAATTATTTAAAAAAAAAATACCACAAATCCTTTTTAAGTCTAATCTAATGTTGATATTTTAATATTTTGTATTTACAAAGGAATATCATAAACTTCACAACCTTGTGGAACTCTATTAGTGACACTAGAATGTAATGACAAAGAATAAGATCTTGTTAGCATTTTCAAAAACAAAAGTACTGTAACTTAACATTACAAATGTGAACATTAACTAATACAGCCATTGTAAGACAAAAAGGTTTTCTAGATGTTTTATGTGTAATTTATGTTTTCTCATGTCTCTCTCGGGTCTTGTTTGTTGTGTGAGATTTCAGCCAATGAAAACAATTAATATAAATATGTAAATTACAGGAATGCCCATTAGTGATAGACTATAAAAGAGAGATGAGCAGGGCTAACTGCAATGGCCGCAGTCTGTTAAAGCTCCGAGTACAAGCCTGGCATTTCCACAGCCTATAGAGAGCACGGTCTCAAAAATTTAGCACCCAACTCCAGGAATCGAGCACAGTACCACACCGATCTCATCCTGAGGTCAGAGAGGCGCCCAACGAGAAGAACAGACTGCGCTGCAGGGGAGATGAGCTACCAGAACTGCGGCCTATAACGGACCTCGCTGCACTTTACCGCAAGAACAAGGCACAGAGGTAAACAGTTCTTAGCGCATTTGAAAGCGCTCTGTGGCAACCACCAACCATCCGCTACCATTACCATAAGTGCAAAGCAGAGTGGCAACATTAGCAATAGGCTCTCCCCCCTTACAGCAACGAGCAGCAGTTAACTGATCAGGGCCACAAGCACAAACATAACTTGCAGCCCTTTTACCAGATGGCTTGTAGATTGTAATATAGCAGTGTACCCACAAAAATTAAGTCTACTTAGGCCCTACCTAAGGATAACATACTTGGCCTCCCTGATCACCAAAATAGAGGCAGAATATAGTTACCAACTACTACAATTAAATGTGTGACGCACTCTCTTTTACTTAAGCAACATGGTGCCCCCACACTAGAGACATTGACTTTTTAACAAAAACAAAAACTACTGCTCCCAGCACAAAAAAAAAGAAAAGAAAGGAAAAAAGGGAAGAAAGAAAAACAAAAAGGGAAATTAGCTGGTCCTTTCTATTCAGCAGACTGAGGATCTTTCACTGACTTTTGTAGGTTTAAGAGCAGTGCTCTAGCAGACCCAGAAAACACAGCTGCAGCCCCTAGCAAGCACACTGAGGAACATTATAAAGCTATCTGCGGCTATTTTTGTGCAAAATCTATGCTGTATATATACTTGTGCCCCCTCTCCTTTTCCCGTCACCTTGAAATGTGACGGGTCATACCCCATTTGTCCTTGCCCGTGATCACCCTGTGAGAGAAACTTCCCCTGGGGGAACAGTATTAGTATTAGTGTGCAGAGCTCTACAGGCCTGTTCAGGGTCACTACACTATTTACAATTCCCGGCCAAATACACGATAACCAGCACCTACTTACTACAATGTCACAGAGGAAAACTCCCCGTCTGGATAAGTCACAAAAAGCGCCACAGTCCAGTCAGGGAGCAGTTCATGCATTTTTCAAGCAAGCAGACCAAATGTCTCACAAGAAAGACACCGAATCTCCACACATTCATTTTGAAGAGGAGCAAGAAGATTTGTCAAATGAAGCCAGCTGTCCATCTCCTCCGGCCCAGGCACACAGAGACGATACTCCAATTACATATAAAGCCATAGAAGCGTTGATTGAACAGGTCAAGTCCTGTATAAAGGACGAATGCGCAGACCTAAAGAGAGAGATAAATGACCTGGGCCGTAGAGTTGACTCTTTAGAGGAACATGAGTTTGTGGCATCACAAAAAATAGCAAATCTTTCAGCTAACCACACTCGACAACAACAACAACGTATAACTGAGCTGGAAGATAAAATAGACAACTTAGAAAATCGCTCCAGGCGAGGAAATCTTCGCTTCAGAGGAGTACCGGAAACAGTCTTGAATAGTGAAATACAAGAATACCTGCAAGCCTTGTTCACTGAGATTCTAGAAGACAACACAGAAGACAACAACATAAATCCATTAGACAGAGCACATAGGGCTCTCCAACCGAAGCCTGCAGACGATGCCCCACCGAGGGACATCATAGTTCATTTTCAGAACTATAGGCAAAAAGAGGAGATCTACAATATAACTAGGAAAAGACAAGCAATAAACTTCCAGGGACATAAAATCCAGGTCTACCAAGATCTATCTTTAAGAACTCTACAGCAAAGAAGAAATTTCCAGGTTCTCACCTCGCATTTGCGCTCACTACATATTCCCTACAGATGGGGCTTCCCTACGTCGGTGATAACCATGAAAAATGGCAAGAAGATGGAGTGCACTTCTTTATCGGATATGGATAAATTCTGCAATATGATGAACATTCCACAACCTGACAAGGGAGATTTTGGTCGTCTCCACAAGCAGCAAAATGACCAGACTAGCCCTAAACCGCAGAGAAGGCCAGGACCAGACATCTCATCCAAGCAAAACAAACGCAAGCAAGTCCCCCAACCAAGTATGGATAGAACGGACGCTAACTCTCCTGGATGAGTAACTATGACTACTCAATTTACTTTATACTATGTTTTTTTTTTTTTTTGCTTACAGGTTGTTTTCCGTAATTATTGTATGTTACCCTCTGCTAGATGTCTACCTACCGGTTGACATGTGGATAAACGTGATGCAAGGAAGAACTTTCCACAGTGTTATAAGACCTAAAAATGTCTCCAATCTGCTAAGTAGCTGATGTTTTAGCTTAAAGTTCAAATATGTTCTCATAGATACCTCCCTTTTGTATATATTGTTGATGCTCCATATGCTGTCTAGATACCTCATAACTCTGCTTAAGATGGTGTATTAATCGGACAAAACAGGACGCTAGTCATAACACACAGTACAGTCATTAACTTAGACAGCTTACGCTACACATTCATTAATGACCTTGTCCCGCCAAAACATACTAACCTAGATCCGAACCCTACCGCACTAACACATAACACAGTAACTACCATAGGTAGTTAGTATTACCTAATCGCCCACAGCTTCGATCGAACACTACCAACTACTCTGAGGTCTAACCCTCCAACACTACTATTACCAAAATACTTACCTTAGACGCTGCTTATTCAGTGATGGAGGTACTGCAACAGATTGTTTATTTAACCAATGACTATGTAAATACCTGTGAACACAACTAACCTCACCTGTCCGACACTAGGTCTTAGTTCCCCCTCACATAATGAAGGTGACTTGTGCAGACGCTCCAGGGTTTACATAATATAAGTTGATATCTGTCATTTGATTGTACCTGTCTGTCCTAGATCTAAAACGCCATATATGACAGCATTATGAGACATTGAAACTGTTTAATGTTAATGTTAACAAAATGTTAAAGTTATGTTGCTATTGATAAATATATGAAACAGCTACTCTGTTTCATGACTCTTCCTTCTCTCGTCCTATTTCTTTCTCCTTTCCCTGCTAATTTTGATCTAGCAAGCTGATATAGTACTAGTTAATTAAAGAGATGATGATAAACTCTCTAGCACTTTAGTGCTGCCCTTTCACCCCAGAAGACGAGATTGTCTTTCTATATAAATATTTGCCATGTAGATTATACTCACCTAAATGCCCGGCTTGTATGAAAGCTCTTCAGTCTTTCATTGATACTCAGTCCAGGTTATCGCGGTTCTCGAACTGACGAGGTTCCTGTACTGGGAAAGATTTGAGCAGATATCCCTCCCCTTTCTACTTTTTACATCTGACTGATACTGATTTTTATTTTTTACTTTTTTATTTCTTTTTCTCTCAATATTCCTATTCTCTCTTACCTTCCCTTTCTCTTTCTATTGTTCCCCTACGTCTATTTAAACTAGTATCCCACTCACCTCTCTCTGGCTCTCCCGCATAACCTATATAAACTCTCTAATAGGCAATGACTCCCGTGTCTCCTCAAGCGGCAGGTACACTCCACATAGCGACCCAAAATGTCAAGGGCTTTCTTTCGGCAGAGAAACGCTCTATAGCTTACCACGATTTCTATAAAAAGAAAATAGATATTATCATGATAAGGGAAACTCATTTTAGAAAGCACAATGGGCCGGTACTGTCTACAAGATACTATGATACACACTTCTGCAGCTCAGGCCCCCATCGGAAAAATGGTGTAAGCATATCCTTTAGGCGCAGTACCCCCTTCAAACTACTATACAAGCACACAGATAAAGAGGGCAGAATTCTAATTTTGGTTGGTTTATACTATGGCAGCCCGGTCACTTTGGCCAATGTCTATGCCCCAAACAGACCCCCTCCCCATTTTTTCAAATCTCTAATTAACACAATATTAGACATCGCTAAGGGCCCTATTATTTTAGGAGGGGATCTTAACTTCCCTATGACTCCAACATTAGACACCTCTACCGGGAAGTCATACCTGCGCAACGGTACCCTAAGAAATACAGGGAGTGCAGAATTATTAGGCAAGTTGTATTTTTGAGGATTAATTTTATTATTGAACAACAACCATGTTCTCAATGAACCCAAAAAAACTCATTAATATCAAAGCTGAATATTTTTGGAAGTAGTTTTTAGTTTGTTTTTAGTTTTAGCTATTTTAGGGGGATATCTGTGTGTGCAGGTGACTATTACTGTGCATAATTATTAGGCAACTTAACAAAAAACAAATATATACCCATTTTAATTATTTATTTTTACCAGTGAAACCAATATTACATCTCAACATTCACAAATATACATTTCTGACATTCAAAAACAAAACAAAAACAAATCAGTGACCAATATAGCCACCTTTCTTTGCAAGGACACTCAAAAGCCTGCCATCCATGGATTCTGTCAGTGTTTTGATCTGTTCACCATCAACATTGCGTGCAGCAGCAACTACAGCCTCCCAGACACTGTTCAGAGAGGTGTACTGTTTTCCCTCCTTGTAAATCTCACATTTGATGATGGACCACAGGTTCTCAATGGGGTTCAGATCAGGTGAACAAGGAGGCCATGTCATTAGATTTTCTTCTTTTATACCATTTCTTGCCAGCCGCGCTGTGGAGTACTTGGACGCATGTGATGGAGCATTGTCCTGCATGAAAATCATGTTTTTCTTGAAGGATGCAGACTTTTTCCTGTACCACTGCTTGAAGAAGGTGTCTTCCAGAAACTGGCAGTAGGACTGGGAGTTGAGCTTGACTCCATCCTCAACCCGAAAAGGCCTCACAAGCTCATCTTTGATGATACCAGCCCAAACCAGTACTCCACCTCCACCTTGCTGGCGTCTGAGTCAGACTGGAGCTCTCTGCCCTTTACCAATCCAGCCACGGGCCCATCCATCTGGCCCATCAAGACTCACTCTCATTTCATCAGTCCATAAAACCTTAGAAAAATCAGTCTTGAGATATTTCTTGGCCCAGTCTTGACGTTTCAGCTTGTGTGTCTTGTTCAGTGGTGGTCGTCTTTCAGCCTTTCTTACCTTGGCCATGTCTCTGAGTATTGCACACCTTGTGCTTTTGGGCACTCCAGTGATGTTGCAGCTCTGAAATATGGCCAAACTGGTGGCAAGTGGCATCTTGGCAGCTGCACGCTTGACTTTTATCAGTTCATGGGCAGTTATTTTGCACCTTGGTTTTTCCACACGCTTCTTGCGACCCTGTTGACTATTTTGAATGAAACGCTTGATTGTTCGATGATCACGCTTCAGAAGCTTTGCAATTTTAAAAGTGCTGCATCCCTCTGCAAGATATCTCACTATTTTTGACTTTTCTGAGCCTGTCAAGTCCTTCTTTTGACCCATTTTGCCAAAGGAAAGGAAGTTGCCTAATAATTATGCACACCTGATATAGGGTGTTGATGTCATTAGACCACACCCCTTCTCATTACAGAGATGCACATCACCTAATATGCTTAATTGGTAGTAGGCTTTCGAGCCTATACAGCTTGGAGTAAGACAACATGCATAAAGAGGATGATGTGGTCAAAATACTCATTTGCCTAATAATTCTGCACTCCCTGTAATTGCGCAGCTCTTCATTCTGCAAACCTCTTTGACACCTGGCGAATAGTGAACATCAACAAAAAGGATTTCACCTTCTTTTCTCACCCGCAACACTCCTATTCCAGACTGGACTACATCTTATGTAGTCAGACACTTCTATCACAACTTTTACAATCCAAAATATCTCATACCTCTTGGTCTGACCATAGCATGGTGTCCACTACGTTTAATTGGTCTAGTAAGCCCAGTAACACATATCACTGGAGACTTAATGACACTATTCTCACTAATCAAACCACAGTAGAGGAAATTAAAAAACACACAATAGAATTCTTTTCCCTGAATAAACCAGAGGACACGACACTTGCAAACAACTGGGAGGCCTATAAGTGCTATATCCGGGGGGTATTGATAAAATATAACGCCATACAACGGAGACTACTAACAAACCACTTCAATTCATTGATGAGTGACTTGGCTGCGCAGGAGGCCCTTCACAAAGCAGATCCTACTTCCACGGCAAAGCTCTCTAATCTTATTGAGGCAAGAGAAAATCTTAATAAATTCCTTAACCACTAAAGCAAAGTTTTTTATAGAAAGCAATAAGGCGGGCCGCCTCCTAGCCAGGTCGCTTAAAAAACAAAGATACTCTACATTTATTAGGTCACTCACCCAAACCTCAGGTAACACTACATCCAAAAATGAAGAGATTAGCAATTCATTCATATCATACTACACCAAGTTATATAACCTAGATAGTGCTACCTCTCCCGAACAAATAGACGACATAGCGACATATCTGGCAACTGTAGAAACTCCCGCTATTACAGAAGAAGACAAACTGTTTTTAGACTCTCCTATAACTCTACGAGACATTAACCTTGTAATTAAGGCATTACCTAGCGGCAAGTCACCTGGTCGGGATGGGCTTACAGTGAAATTTTACCAATTATTTCACGAGCAGATCAGCCCACATTTACATTCTCTTTTCACTAACATTGACCAAGGCAATACTCTCCCAGCATCTCTACTAGACGCATTAATTACTGTTGTTCCAATACCTGGAAAAGCCAAAGACCTTGTAGGCAATTACAGACCGATATTGCTTATAAATGTAGATATGAAAATATATGCAAAAATTCTAGCAAATCGTATTAATACAATCTTACCTACGGTTATCCATCCGGACCAGGTGGGTTTTATTAGAGGCCGAGAGGCTAGGGACAATACTACAAGACTATTACACTCCCTTCATCATGCTCACGATAATCACACCCCAATGGCCCTGCTATCCACCGATGCGGAGAAGGCCTTTGACAGGGTGAACTGGCAATTTATGTGGAGCGCCCTGTCAAAATTTGGCTTCTCTGACAAATTCATTGCTAGAATCCAGGCCCTTTATAATAAACCCAGTGCAAAGGTCAAAGTAAATGGTATGATATCTCAACCCTTCCCCATCTCCAATGGTACACGCCAAGGGTGCCCACTCTCACCATTGCTGTTCGCTCTTACAGTGGAAATCCTGGCGATACAAATTAGGCAGAATCCAAATATTCAAGGCTTAGAGTTTGGAGCGATCACCCAGAAATGTCTCCTATTTGCAGATGACATAATTCTCACCATAAGCTCCCCAAAGACCACACTCCCTGCACTAGTTGAGACATTGGAAAACTACAAGCAGGTTTCCAACTTCTCAGTTAATAAGGAGAAATCTGGGCTGATGTTGATTAACTTGACATCCCAAGACACCGAAAACTTAACACAACACACAAAATTTACCATCACAAATAAGATTAAATACCTAGGTTTGGTGATTCCTAAAGATATTTCCAAACTATTCTCAGATAATTACATATCTCTCCAGTCGACTATTTCAAACCTATTAGAACAATGGCACAAGCAGGGACATCTCACATGGTCTGGAAGGATTAATACAGTAAAAATGATGGTCATTCCCAAGTATCTATACCTTTTTCAGACCCTACCGATGGCACTGCCTAAATCCTACCTTAAGACACAGCAAAAACTACTTAACTCTTTCGTGTGGTCCTATAAACATCCCAGGATTGCCCAGCAAACCCTATATCTTAGTAAGGAGGATGGAGGTCTCAATCTTCCCAATATAGCTAACTATTATAGAGCAGTACACTTGACCAGAATAGTTCTGTGGAATCACTCACCCCCTTCGAAACTATGGTTACAGATGGAAAGCCATCTGACTCAAGTTAAAAATCTGAGGGATATCCCCTGGCTTCCTAAGAATTCCAGACCTCACATGCTTCAACGCAATACATATGTTAAAACTACACTCGAGGTATGGGACAATGTCGTCGCTATTATAAAAGGAGTGTCCACTACCATGTCTCCTATGACTCCATTGCTCCATAATCATTTGATCTTGAAGCACAGTTCCTTTACCCATACTACTTCAAATAAGCCCCTGCAAAATCTCCCGGTATTTCTGATTACGGATGCCCGCGGAGTTAAAGATAGGACTGTGCTTAAGCAAGAAGTGGGTTCCCCCTTTCATAGTTGGCATACATACCTACAAATCCGACATTCCATACATAGCAGCCCCCACAAGAGCACATTACTCCGCCCATTAACTCCATTCGAACAGATATGTGCTAGTCCACATATTCAAAAAGCACACTTATCCATGATTTATAAAATTCTCAGGGGCTCCTTTCCAGAGCACCGGCCCTCATACTTGAGGAGATGTACAGAGGAATTGGGTTGCGACTTAACTGACAAGGTTTTGAAAAGATGTTTCCGCCTCACCCACTCCTCCTCCACCTCGTTAATGTTATCCGAGGCTAACTACAAAATCATCGCAAGATGGTATCTAACACCACAGCGACTTCGAACTATATACCCCACAGCCTCCCCCGGCTGCTGGAGGAGATGCAGAGAGGAAGGCACAATGACCCATATATGGTGGTCTTGCCCTTTGCTGAATGAGTTTTGGAAACGGATCGAGAGCACCATGAACAAAATTTTAGGCACAGACATTTCCCTAGGCCCACAAATTATCCTCCTCAATCACATTCCACACCTTACTTGTCTCTATCGTAAGAAATTACTGCTCCTGATGCTGACCTGTGCTAGGAGATTGATCCCCAGGTTGTGGAAGACACAAAATATACCTACAATAGCCCAATGGATCTCAGCGGTCAACCACATCCTATCACTTGAAAAAATGTACTATTGCTTTGTAGGTAAGCGAGATGCTATAGCCGAGATTCTGTTTATTTGGGAACAAGGATCCCAGAACAATGAACATGATATATAAATCTTTATATTACTGAGATCTGGAGTGTAGCTATCAGTGGGTGGTACCCACACATGCCAAGGAGCTGATCAGTTCCAGAGAGCCAGAGAGAGGCTATATGGTAGATGTTACATGGAATGACATTAAGAAGCTGTTCAGCATTTTATGCTATGTAAGTTATACTACATGTACCGTGCCTCATCAGCCCCTATCCTCCCATTCCCCCCTCTCTTAACCCTTTTTTTTTCTCTTCTTCTTTCTTTCCTCCCTTCTTGTCTTTTCCTTATCTCCCCTCTTTTCACCTATGATCTTATACCTCTCTGCATACATATTTGTAAAAATCTAGGTTGTATATTATGTTCTCCTTGTTTAAGCTGCATTTTGATTGGAATTTTGTATTCATGCTAACTAGAGCAGCAATGATGTATTCTTTAACAATTGATCAACCTAATAAAAAATTATTTAAAAAAAAAAAAAAAAAAAGAGAGAGAGAGATGAGCAGAACCTCAGTGAATTTAACCTTTTATAAGTTCATCCAATAGCGCTGTTTTTAGAGTTACGTTAGAAAACATCTAGGGTTAGTCGTTAACAAGTCAAAAAGGTTGATTTGGCATTTTATCAAGTCTCTTTAGCTGTTGAATTCAATAAGTGAATAAAGGTCCCAAAAAATCTGCTGAAAAGCATTGAGACATTAGATTGTGATCCCTTTAAACAGCACTGTCCCATGCTATGAATAGGATATTTTTTTCATCTGACCAATAATGAGTTTTTGGTGCTGAAGAACAATATAAAATGGCAAATTGTGAGTGGGACAAATATGTGAAGTGCTTATCGATGCCTAGGTTTACGATATTTGACCGATACGGATGGTATTTTTAAAGTTAAGGTCAAAGTTTAAAATGAAGAATAAATATAGAAATAAAGATAGGGACGCTTCTTCTAAGTCTGTTAGAATCGTAAACCAATGATTATTATCAGTTTTAGCAGCTTTAGTTCAGTTATGCTGTATAACTATTGATGCAAATGTATGCTAATAACATTTTTTCCCAGAATAGGTTGCAACTCTATCAATGGCTGAAAAACTGCTAAAAATGGTTGAACTATTAAACAATGGATTGCGGTTAGCCCCAAATTGTTTAACCCTGGCAACTCCTCTGAAGCCCAGCTCTCTTTGGGGGAGGGGTTTAACAAATCATTCCATGTTTTAACAAACTAGATTGTGCAATTATTGCTTCCGAATGTCCCTTTAATCACATTGCTTATCTATACAATAATCACGTTTGTAACGTGTCCGTCGCCATCGGCAGTTGCGCACGCATCCTCAAAGGAATGTTGGCAGTGCAAGGCAGCTCGTATCCAGGTGGATTCCGTAAGTAGCAGGGTGTTGAAAGAATCCACCCTGCCATTTTCGGAATCCACCGGAATGCAGCAAAGGCAAACGGAGCATTACAAAAAAAACAAAAAACGCTGCAACAAGTATTAAAAAAAAAAGCGCCTACAATAAGTATTAAAAAAACCCTAACCATCTGCAATAAGTAATAGAAAAATAACCGCCCGCACGAAGTATTAAGAAAAAAAATGCCCAATAAAATGATTAACCTCTAATCCGCCAACCACAACATTGCAAACTACCTAATACATCTATTAACCCCTAATTCGCCAACCCCCCACAACGCATTAAACCTAATTTACCTATTAACATCTAAACCGCCAACCTCCACAACGCAAAAAAATTATTTAAAGGATTACTGTTTTTTACCTTTTTCATTACACAATAATAACATATTTAATTTCATTCTCATATATTAAAATGTAGTAACCTATATTTTCATAAAAACAAAGCTTACAAACCTTCTATTTTTAATAAATCTTACCCGGCCATGATGTCACCTTTTCCAGCCCACCATTTTCGGCATTGTGTGTTTAAAATCAGTAACCAATTAAATTTCGATCCTATGCATATAATTAACAGCATAATGCTTCCTAATAAGCCTGCGCATCAATTCGGCTAAATCGCGCCTGCGCATTTCTAATAACAGAAGCCAAAGTTACCCACATCTATTTACATTAAACGCTTGCGCATTAGAGACAAAAATCTATTCAATCGGTTATCCAGACTTTGTGAATACTATAGAAACGTCTTATCTCTGGAAGCGTTCCCGTTATATGGGCAGCTCACTCGACTGCTGCTGTATAGATTCCACTTGCCTAATTCAACTGCAGATGGTGACGTTTCCTGTGATGCTGCGCTAACTCGCGCATGCGCAGTACTTCAGAGACACGCCATCTTACAACTGCAGTTGTCAGCACGGATTGGGAATCCGTAACAGCTGACATACAAGTAGGCTGGGAAAAAATTTATATTTCAAACTTAATTATTTTAAAAAGGGTACATATTTAATATACATTAGAAAAAAATAGATTTATACCTATACAACAATGTAATTTGAATTTCATTTATGACTACAGTGTCCCTATAATGACAAAGCCCCCTAACCTAACACCCCCTAAATTAACACCTTAATTACATAAAAAATACTACATTACAATTAAAATAAAAAAATTACATTACATTATTTTAACATTAACATTGCTCACTCGACTGCTGCTGTATAGATTCCACTTGCCTAATTCAACTGCAGATGGTGACGTTTCCTGTGACGCTGCGCTAACTCACGCATGCGCAGTACTTCAGAGACACGCCATCTTACAACTGCAGTTGTCAGCACGGATTGGGAATCCGTAACAGCTGACATACAAGTAGGCTGGGAAAAAAATTATATTTCAAACTTAATTATTTTAAAAAGGGTACATATTTAATATACATTAGAAAAAAATAGATTTATACCTATACAACAATGTAATTTGAATTTAATTTATGACTACAGTGTCCCTATAATGACAAAGCCCCCTAACCTAACACCCCCTAAATTAACACCTTAATTACATAAAAAATACTACATTACAATTAAAATAAAAAAATTACATTACATTATTTTAACATTGCAGAAAATATAAAAGGCTAACAACAAAAAATAATAAACAATTATCCAAAAAAAAAAATCCCTAATCCCTATAAAAATAAAAAAGACCCCCCCAAAATAAAACCCCCTAATCTAAGAACAAACTACCAATAGCACTTAAAAGGGCTTTTTGTAGGGCATTGCCCTAAATAATTCAGCTCTTTTTCATTGCCCTTAAAAGGGCATTCAGCTCTTTTGCATATTGCCCAATAAACCCTAATCTAAAAAAAACAACCCCCCCCCAAAAAAATAAAGAAAAACCTAACACTAAAGCCCCGAATAGGTACTCACAGTTTCATCATCTTCATCCACAGCAAAGGCATCGCGTAGCGGAGGTTCGGAGCGGTCTTTCCAGATGTGGTGGTCTTCCCAGATGTGCGTGGAGCAAAGGCGACACGGAGCGGAGGTCCGGAGCGGTCTTGCCAGATGTGCCGATCCTCGGTCACAGTCATCGGCAGTCCTCGGCGAAGGCGTGGAGGTTCCTCTACATGCGATCGTCCGCTGCACACTGAAGGTACCCCATATTTATTGGGGTACCTTGCATTCCTATTGGCTGAAATTTTCTAAATCAGCCAATAGGATGAGAGCTACTGAAATCTTATTGGCTGATTTGAACAGCCAATAGGATTTCAGTAGCTCTAATCCTATTGGCTGCTTGCATTCAATATTCAGTATACGACGGACATCGAATGAAGAGGAGCCTCCATGCCACCGAGGAACACCGCCGCCACAAGGACCGCCACCACAGATGACCACCGCAGAGGATCACCACATCTGGGAAGACCGCTCCGGACCTTTGCACCACATCTGGGAAGACCGTCATATCTGGGAAGACTGCTCCGAAACTCCGCTCTGCGCTGCCTTTTCTGTGGATGAAGATGATGGACCCGCCTGGAAGAAGACCTTCTCTGCCGGACTTCTGAAACCATGAGTACCTATTTTGGGCTATAGTGTTAGTTTTTTTTTTTTTTTTGGGGGGGGGGTTTGTTTTTTAGATTAAGGTTGTTTGGGCAATTTCAAAAAGAGCTGAATGCCCTTTTAAGGGCAGTGAAAAAGAGCTGATTGCCCTTTTGATGGCAATGCTCATACAAATGCCCCTTTAGGAGCAATGGGTAGTTTAGGTTTATTAGTGTTAGTTTTTTTTTATTTTGGGGGGTTTGGTGGGTGGGGGGTTTACTGTTAGGGGGGATTTTGTTTATTTTTAATGTAACAGAGCTGATTTCTTTAGGGCAATGCCCTACAAAAAGACCTTTTAAGTATTAGATTAGGGGGTGTTTTTATTTTAGGGGGGATTTTTTTATAGGAGTATTAGTTTAGGTTTAATTTTATTATTTTGGATAGCTTGGTTTATTTTTTTCTATATTTTTACTTTTTCATTTTTTGTAGCTTGGGGGGTTGCATTTTTAACAAATAGACTGCCCTCTCGGCAGGCTTATCGACTACTTAACTAATAAAAAGTCATAATCACCATAAAGCACTGAACAGGAATATTGCACAAATAGCAAAGTAAATAAAAAATTTCAACAAGAATAATATATTCCTAAAAATTATGTTTTATACACAGTGTAAAGGTGATGATTGTGTCTTTGGGTACAAATATATTTATTTATGATTAAACTAATAAATGTAAAGTATGTAATCTATATAATTATTATAGTGCCTACATGTTAATGTAATCTACTGACTCCTTAAATACTTAAAGGAATCTGAAACATAAAAATGTACTTTTGTGATTCCAACAGAGCCTACATTTTTAAAACAAAGTTTCCAATTTACTTCTATTATCAAAGTTACCTTGTTCCGATGGTGCTCTTTTTTAAAGAGATATTTATGTAGGTATCTTAATTACTACATGGCAGGAAATAGTGCTGCTATCTAGTGCTCTTGTAAACGGATAACATTATTGCAAAATTGCCATATAGTGCTCTAGACATATGCATGCTCCTGAGCTTCAGTCCCTGCTAAGTGAAGTCAATTAGAAAATTGTTTAACCCTTTGAGTGCTGGATTTAATATTTTTCAGATTTTTACTATTTTCAAAAAAATAAAAAATTTTGATCCCCCCCAGATCCCTGAGACTTATACCATTGGAAAGTTTAGGTGGTTACCTTTCCAATGGTGGGTCTTGGGGGTCCTTAGCTGCTTAGATCCCTGAGATACAGGTTTCTGTATGCCCCCTTTCCCTATACTTTATATTAAAGGGAAACCCCTGCTATGCCTGTCACTATGCAGGCCCGATCACTGGGGTAGGAGTGGGTGGGAGCCCCCAGATTGCAAAAAAGGAAGTTGAGTGCTAGCGATGGCTCTGAGCCATCGTTAGCACTCAAAGGGTTAAAATTGCATACTCTGGGCTCCATTTATGAAGCTCCAATATGAGCTTTGGAGTGATGTCGGCTGCAGGCTTCCATGAGTGAGCCTGTAGCTGATAATTAAGAAGCAGCAGTCATCAGACCTTTGCTTCTTAACCCACTTCGCCACCTGTTCCATGGCGTATCTCAATTCCCCAGACTTTTACGACTATGAAGATTGACATCCCTTGCTCACACAAGCGGCATTGCACACTAGCCATAGTGTGCAATGATAAATACCGGCAGCATATTGCTACTCGCTAGACACAATGCCGGGAGAACAGGGGCAAAGATTATGCCCTGTCTGCCCAGACTTTGTTAAATCTGGCCCTCTATCTGAATCATGAATAAACATTTGTGAGTTTCATGTCCTTTTAAGATCAACGTTACCATATCATGTTGACAGTGAAAGGCCCTCTATTTTTGCAGTTTTGTGAGACTGCAATAAGCAGAAGAGATAAAACCCTGAGGCACTTTGAATGCTTTATTTTCTTTTTACACTTTCTGCTATTCCAGACCAGCAAAAGCATCAAAGCAGGTAACATCTTTCTTCTACAGCCAGCCAGCAAATTGAACTGGTACATACAAATGCAACTCACTGCGAATTATCGAAGGGGAAAAAATAAATCTGTGGTTTTCAAAAGAAATGTCATTTTACCTACTAGGTAAAAGCACCTTAACAGGGTAAAGAATATCAGCCTCTTCTCAGCTTGTCTAAAAGAACAGCAGCACTGATCTGTAAAGTTATAATCTCTTTTCAGTTACAGTTATTCAATAACCTTTTTATTTTTTTATGTTAAAGGGACATGAAAATCCAAAATCCCACATCACATATAGGTAAAGCTGTGCAATTAAACATGCTGAGTAGAAAAGTACTTAAAACACAAACGGCTAGATTTAGAGTTTGGCGGCCAAAGGGGTGCGTTAGCTACGCGTGCTTTTTTTCCCCCGCACCTTTTAAATACCGCTGGTATTTAGAGTTCACAGAATGGCTGGGTTTTCAGTGCGTTAGGCTCCAAAAAGGGAGCGTAGAGCATAATTTAACGCCACTGCAACTCTAAATTCCAGCGGTGCTTACGGACGCGGCCAGCTTCAAAAACGTGCTCGTGCACGATTCCCCCATAGAAAACAATGGGGCCATTTGAGCTGAAAAAAAACCTAACACCTGCAAAAAAAGCAGCGTTCAGCTCCTAACGCAGCCCCATTGTTTTCTATGGGGAAACACTTCCTAAGTCTGCACCTAACACCCTAACATGAACCCCGAGTCTAAACACCCCTAACCTTACACTTATTAACCCCTAATCTGCTGCCCCCGCTATCGCTGACACCTGCATATTTTTTTTAACCCCTAATCTGCCGCTCCGTAAACCGCCGCTACCTACATTATCCCTGTGTACCCCTAATCTGCTGCCCCTAACACCACTGACCCCTATATTATATTTATTAACCCCTAATCTGCCCCCTCAACGTCGCCTCCACCTGCCTACACTTATTAATCCCTAATCTGCCGAGCGGACCGCACCACTACTATAATAAAGTTATTAACCCCTAATCCGCCTCACTCCCGCCTCAATAACCCTATAATAAATAGTATTAACCCCTAATCTGCCCTCCCTAACATCGCCGACACCTAACTTCAATTATTAACCCCTAATCTGCCGACCGAATCTCGCCGCTACTGTAATAAATGGATTAACCCCTAAAGCTAAGTCTAACCCTAACTCTAACACCCCCCTAAATTAAATATAATTTAAATCTAACTAAATAAATTAACTCTTATTAAATAAATTATTCCTATTTAAAGCTAAATATTTACCTGTAAAATAAACCCTAATATAGCTACAATATAAATTATAATTATATTATAGCTATTTTAGGATTTATATTTATTTTACAGGTAACTTTGTATTTATTTTAACCAGGTACAATAGCTATTAAATAGTTAAGAACTATTTAATAGCTAAAATAGTTAAAATAATTACAAAATTACCTGTAAAATAAAACCTAACCTAAGTTACAATTAAACCTAACACTACACTATCAATAAATTAATTAAATAAAATACCTACAATTATCTACAATTAAACATAACACTACACTATCAATAAATTAATTAAATACAATATCTACAAATAAATACAATGATATAAACTAACTAAAGTACAAAAAATAATTTTTTTTTTACAAACATTAGAAAAATATTACAACAATTTTAAACTAATTACACCTACTCTAAGCCCCCTAATAAAATAACAAAGCCCCCCAAAATAAAAAAATGCCCTACTCTATTCTAAATTAAAAAAGTTCAAAGCTCTTTTACCTTACCAGCCCTGAAAAGGGCCCTTTGCGGGGCATGCCCCAAAGAATTCAGCTCTTTTGCCTGTAAAAAAAACACATACAATACCCCCCCTCCAACATTACAACCCACCACCCACATACCCCTAATCTAACCCAAACCCCCCTTAAATAAACCTAACACTAAGCCCCTGAAGATCTTCCTACCTTATCTTCACCATGCCAGGTTCACCGATCCGTCCTCGGAAGTCTAAATCCAAGTCTCGGAAGTGTTGATCCAAGCCCAAGCGGGGGGCTGAAGAGTGACGTCCATCCTCGGGCTGAAGTCTGGATCCAAGCGGCGGCTGAAGAAATCCATCATCGGGCTGAAGTCAGAAGTCCATCATCGGGATGAAGTCTTCTATCAAGCAGCATCTTCAATCTTCTTTCTTCCGGAGTGGAGCGGAGCCATCTTCTTCCCAGCCGACGCGGATCCATCCTCTTCTAACGACGCCTACTAGCCGAATGACGGTTCCTTTAAATGACGTCATCCAAGATAGCGTCCGTCGAATTCCGATTGGCTGATAGGATTCTATCAGCCAATCAGAATTAAGGTAGGAAAATTCTGATTGGCTGATGGAATCAGCCAATCAGATTGAGCTCGCATTCTATTGGCTGATCGGAACAGCCAATAGAATGCAAGCTCAATCTGATTGGCTGATCAGAATTTTCCTACCTTAATTCCGATTGGCTGATAGAATCCTATCAGCCAATCGAATTTGACGGACGCCATCTTGGATGACGTCATTTAAAGGAACCGTCATTCGGCTAGTAGGCGTCGTTAGAAGAGGATGGATCCGCGTCGGCTGGGAAGAAGATGGCTCCGCTCCGCTCCGGAAGAAAGAAGTTTGAAGATGCTGTTTGATAGAAGACTTCATCCCGATGATGGACTTCCGACTTCAGCCCGATGATGGATTTCTTCAGCCGCCGCTTGAATCCAGACTTCAGCCCGAGGATGGACGTCACTCTTCAGTCCCCCGCTTGGGCTTGGATCAACACTTCCTAGGCTTGGATCAAGACTTCCAAGGATGGATCTGTGAACCTGGCATGGTGAAGATAAGGTAGGAAGATCTTCAGGGGCTTAGTGTTACGTTTATTTAAGGGGGGTTTGGGTTAGATTAGGGGTATGTGGGTGGTGGGTTGTAATGTTGGGAGGGGTATTGTATGTGTTTTTTTTACAGGCAAAAGAGCTGAATTCTTTGGGGCATGCCCCGCAAAGGGCCCTGTTCAGGGCTGGTAAGGTAAAAGAGCTTTGAACTTTTTTAATTTAGAATAGGGTAGGGCATTTTTTTATTTTGGGGTGCTTTGTTATTTTATTAGGGGGCTTAGAGTAGGTGTAATTAGTTTCAAATTGTTGTAATATTTTTCTAATGTTTGTAAATATTTTTTTATTTTTTGTAACTTAGTTCTTTTTTATTTTTTGTACTTTAGTTAGTTTATTTAATTGTAGTTATTTGTAGGTATTTTATTTAATTAATTTATTGATAGTGTAGTGTTAGGTTTAATTATAATTTAGGTTAGGATTTATTTTACAGGTAATTTTGTAATTATTTTAACTAGGTAACTATTAAATAGTTATTAACTATTTAATAGCTATTGTACCTGGTTAAAATAAATACAAAGTTGCCTGTAAAATAAATATTAATCCTAAAATAGCTACAATATAATTATTATTTATATTGTAGCTATATTAGGGTTTATTTTACAGGTAAGTATTGAGATTTAAATAGGAATAATTTATTTAATAAGAGTTAATTTATTTAGTTAGAATAAAATTATATTTAACTTAGGGGGGTGTTAGGGTTAGAATTATCTTTATGGGTTAAAAAAATTTATTAGAGAGGGGTTAATACTTGAAGTTAGGTGTCGGCGATGTTAGGGAGAGCAGATTAGGTGTTAATACTATTTATTATAGGGTTATTGAGGCGGGAGTGAGGCGGATTAGGGGTTAATAACTTTATTATAGTAGCGGTGCGGTCCGCTTGGCAGATTAGGGGTTAATAAGTGTAGGAAGGTGGAGGCGACGTTGAGGGGGGCAGATTAGGGGTTAATAAATATAATATAGGGGTCGGCGGTGTTAATCGCAGCAGATTAGGGGTACATAGCTATAATGTAGGTGGCAGCGGTGTACGGAGCGGCAGATTAGGGGTTAATAATAATATGCAGGGGTCAGAGATAGCGGGGGCGGCAGATTAGGGGTTAATAAATATAATATAGGGGTCGGCGGTGTTAGGGGCAGCAGATTAGGGGTTCATAGGGATAATGTAGGTGGCAGCGGTGTGCGGTCGGCAGATTAGGGGTTAAAAATTTTAATAGAGTGGCGGCGATGTGGGGGGACGTCGGTTTAGGGGTACATAGGTAGTTTATGGGTGTTAGTGTACTTTAGAGCACAGTAGTTAAGAGCTTTATAAACCGGCTTTAGCCCAGAAAGCTCTTAACTACTGTTTTTTTCTGCGGCTGGAGTTTTGTCGTTAGATTTCTAACGCTCACTTCAGACACGACTCTAAATACCGGCGTTAGAAAGATCCCATTGAAAAGATAGGATACACAATTGACGTAAGGGGATCTGCGGTATGGAAAAGTCGCGGCTGAAAAGTGAGCGTTAGACCCTTTAATGACTGGCTCCAAATACCAGAGGGCGGTAAAAACCAGCGTTAGGAGCCTCTAACGCTGGTTTTGACGGCTACCGCCCAACTCTAAATCTAGGCCATAGGGCGCAAAATATAGATTCCACAAAACGTAGTAATACCAGCGCATTCAAGCATTCGCATTGCATGGAAGCATTGCGCTCACAAGAGCGTGCTTCCATAGGCTCCAATAAAAGTCTTGTTGTGATGCCGTCAGACACAGCATGCGGACTAGCACAGCAAAGGGTGTAAGTCAAGCAGTAATGGGTATCAAATAGACATATATATGTATATGGATATATACATACCTATTTAATGTGTTAAAATATGTATTTACACATATTAACACATAAATATATATATATGTATATAAGCATATAAATATATATGTATTGAGAACACACAGTTTCCATAGACTGCAATGTAAAGGCACTTCTTAGTGCCGTTTTTTTCATAACATCTCTGACCCGCTGACTTGATGCAGTTTTAAAAAAATATATATATAATTTTTTTTAAAAATATATAACTTTCACACTTAAGTTTGGGGGCATTTGGGGCACATTTTTCTTTCATGTAATTGGCAAGAGTCCATGAGCTAGTGACGTATGGGATATATAATCCTACCAGGAGAGGCAAAGTTTCCCAAACCTCAAAATGCCTATAAATACACCCCTCACCACACCCACAGTTCAGTTTTAAAAATTTTGCCTCCTATGGAGGTGGTGAAGTAAGTTTGTGCTAAGATTTCTACGTTGACATGTGCTTCTCAGCATTTTGAAGCCCGATTCCTCTCAGAGTACAGCGAATGTCAGAGGGACGTGGAGAGTATCACCTATTGAATGCAATGATTTTCCTAACGGGGGTCATTTTCATAGGTTCTCTGTTATCGGTCATAGAGATTAATCTCCTACCTCCCTTTTCAGAAAGACGATATACTCTCATATACCATTACCTCTACTGATAACTGTTTCAGTACTGGTTTGGCTTTCTGCTATATGTGGATGGGTGTCTTTGGGTAAGTATGTTTTTATTACTTAAGATACATCAGCTATCGTTTTGGCACTTTATGCATTTATATAAAGTTCTAAATATATGTATTGTACTTATATTTGCCATGAGTCAGGTTCATGTATTTCCTTTTGCAGATTGTCAGTTTCATATTTGGGGAAATTTAATATTAAGAAATATTTTTTTCTTACCTGGGGTTTAGTCTTTTTTTCAATTGACTACTTTGTTTCAAATTGCAGGCTGACTTAGGCTTGCGGGTGCCCCAAATGCTACACTTTATTGCATCATTCTTGGCGCGATAATTTTTTGGCGCGAAAGGCACGTCCATTGACGCAAGTTCGTCATTTCTGGCGTCATAATTGACACAGAGGTTTCACACAGGGTTGTGTTGTTAGTGACGCGAGTGTGTGATTTCCGGACATGGTTGGCGCCAAAATAAATTTAAGTTACGTTGTGCGTCATACTTGGCACCAAACTTTTTTCATTATTTATTTGCCCCATTGCTATTTGCCTCTTGCCTTTTTCTATGTCAGAGGGCTATGCTATTTGCATTTTTTTCCCATTCCTGAAACTGTCATATAAGGAAATTGATAATTTTGCTTTATATGTTGTTTTTTCTTTTACATTCTGCAAGATGTCTCAATCTGATCCTGCCTCAGAAGTATCTGTTGGAACTTTGCTGCCTGACATCGGTTCTACCAAAACTAAGTGCATTTGTTGCAAAATTGTGGAGATAATGGCCCCTAGTTATCAAGCCGTCAACCTCAAATACGCTGGAATTCCGCAGTGTATTTGTGGCGAGGCTGATTCGCCTAAGTTATCAAACCATACACAGGCAAAAGTAGAATTTAGTGAGGTAAGCTTCGATCCGCCAGACTCAATCCAACACAGATCGATTCTTACGTCACTCCAGATGTTCTGCACACAAGTTCGGCACAATCTGACTACTTTTGCTAGTTATCAGAAAACTAGCAGGTACGCTCGGCACTTTTCCGGCCCAGCGTACCTAGTTTTCAATCCGCCGCCCTGGAGGCGGTGGATCCCATAGGAATCAATGGGAGTCTGACCATAGCGAAAGTTCACGTTCGCTGCTGCCCGACATCCCATTGATTCCTATGAGAGCTGTCTACACCTAACACCCTAACATGTACCCTGAGTCTAAAAACCCCTAATCTGCCCCCCTACACAAATAAATAAATGTATTACCCCCTAAACCGCCGCTCCTGGAGCCCACCGCCACTCTAATAAACTGATTAACCCCTAAACCGCCGCTCCTAGACCCTACCGCAACTATAATAAATATGTTAACCCCTAAACCGCCGCTCCCGGACCCCGCCGCAACTATAATATATATGTTAACCCCTAAACCGCCGCTTCCGGACCCCGCCGCCACCTACATAATACCTATTAACCCCTATCCTGCCCCCCCCTACACCGCCGCCACTATAATAAATTTATTAACCACTATCCTGCCCCCCCTACACCGCCGCAACTATAATAAATTTATTAACCCCTATCCTGCCCCCCTACACCGCCGCCACTATAATAAATGTATTAACTTCAATCAGATTTTTCCTACCTTAATTCCGATTGGCTGATAGAATCCTTTCGAGGGACGCCATCTTGGATGACGTCACTTAAAGGAACCTTCATTCGTTGTCTAGTAGTCGTGGAAGAAGATGGCTCCACGTCGGCTCGTCTGAAGATGGCTCCGCTCTGCTCCGGATGGATGAAGATTGAAGACGCCATCTGGATGTTGACTTCAATCGGATGGAAGACTTCTTCAGCGCCCCTTGGATGATGACTTCTGCCGCTCCGGATGTCTTCTTCTGTTCCATCAGTAGTCGGCTGGCTGAAGACGGCTAAAGGTAGGATGATCTTCAGGGGGGTAGTGTTAGGGGGGTTTGGGTTAGATTAGGGGTATGTGGGTGGTGGGTTTTAATGTTGGAGGGGGTTGTATTTCTTTTTTACAGGCAAAAGAGCTGTTTTCTTTGGGGCATGCCCCGCAAAAGGCCCTTTTAAGGGCTGGTAAGGTAATAGAGCTGTTAACTTTTTAATGTAGAATAGGGTAGGGCATTTTTTATTTTGGGGGGCTTTGTTATTTTATTAGGGGGCTTAGATTAGGTGTAAGAAGCTTAAAATTGTTGTAATATTTTTTTAAATGCTTGTAACTTATTTTTTTTATTTTTTGTAACTTAGTTTTTTTTATTTTTTGTACTTTAGTTAGTTTATAGGTAATTTATTTAATTAATTTAATGATAGTGTAGTGTTAGGTTTAATTGTAACTTAGTTTAGGCTTTATTTTACAGGTAATTTTGTATTTCTTTTAGCTAGGTAGTTATTAAATAGTTAATAACTATTTAATAACTATTCTAACTAGCTAAAATAAATACAAAGTTACCTGTAAAATAAATATAAATCCTAAAATAGCTACAATGTAATTATTAATTACATTGTAGCTATCTAAGGGTTTATTTTACAGGTAAGTATTTAGTTTTAAATAGGAATAATTTATTTAAGTATAGTGTAGTGTTAGGTGTAATTGTAACTTAGGTTAGTTTTTATTTTACAGGTAAATTTCTCTTTATTTTAACTAGGTAGCTATTAAATAGTTAATAACTATTTAATAGCTATTGTACCTAGTTAAAATAAATTGAAATGTGCCTGTAAAATAAAAATAAATCCTAAAATAGATACAATATAATTATTATTTATATTGTAGCTATATTAGGGTTTATTTTACAGGTAAGTATTTAGTTTTAAATAGGATTAATTTAGTTAATAAGAGTTATAATATTTAGATGTATTTAATTAATATTTAAGTTAGGGGGGTCTTAGGGTCAGGGTTAGACTTAGGTTTAGGGGTTAATAATTTTATTATAGTTGCAGCGGTGTAGGGCGGCAGGATAGGGGTTAATACATTTATTATAGGTGGCGACGGTGTAGGGGGGGCAGATTAGGGTTTAATAAGTTTAATATAGGTTGCGGCAGGGTCCGGGAGCAGCGTTTTAGGGGTTAAACAACTTATTTAGTTGCGGCGGGGTACGGGATTGGCAGGATAGGGGTTAATAAATTTATTATAGGTGGCGGCAGTATAGGGGGCAGGATAGGGGTTAATAGGTATTATGTAGGTGGCGGCGGGGTTAATCAGATTATTAGAGTGGCGGTGGGCTCCGGGAGCGGCGGTTTAGGGGTTAATACATTTATAAGAGTTGCGGCGGGGTCTAGGAGTGGCGGTTTAGAGGTTAATAACTTTATTTAGTTGCGGGAGGCTCTGGTATAGGGGGTAGAATAGTATAGTTAGTGTGGGTGCTTAGTGACAGCTTGTCAATAAAGCTGTAAAAAAGCCGAAGAGCAGCGAGATCGGATGAGTGATAACTATCACAGTCCGTTGCTCATCACCCCGTACTTGGTGCGCAGCTTTTTGACAGCTTTTTTGATAATTTTGGCGAGATTTTTCAGGTCTGCGGCGGCGATGGTAGGCGAGCTTAGGCAGGCGTATTCGGCCGGCGATGGCAGGTAAGTAGACATGTTGATAACTAGGCCTCAATATCTCTTAATGTCATTTGTATTAGTTGCCATGATAAACTTTTACATGCAGATAGTTTGTCCATCAGTAATAGTACATTGCCGGTTGCAGTTCCTTAAACTTCTAATGTACATGATATACCTATGAATTTTAAAGAATTTGTTACTGATTCTATTCAGAAGGCTTTGTCTGCATTTCCGCCTTCTAATAAGCGTAAGAGGTCTTTTAAAACTTCTCATAAAGTTGATGAAATTTCAAATGACCGACAACATAATGAATTATCCACCTCTGATGAGGATCTATCTGATTCAGAAGATCCTTCCTCAGATATTGACACTGACAAATCTAGTTATTTATTTTAAATGGAGTATATGCGTTCTTTGTTTAAAGAAGTGTTAATTAAATTGGATATTGAGGAAGCTAGTCCTCTTGATATTAAAACCAGTAAACGTTTAAATTCTGTTTTTAAAACTCCTGTGGTTACTCCAGAGGTTTTTCCTATTCTTAATGCTATTTCTGATATGATTTCTAAGGAATGGAATAAGCCAGGTTCTCCTTTTAATTCTTCTGCAAGGTTTAAAAAATTGTATCCTTTACCAGCAATTTCAATAGAGTTTTGGGAAAAGATCCCCAATGTTGATGGGGATATTTCTACTCTTGCTAAACGAACCACTATTCCTATGGAAGATAGTACTTCCTTTAAAGATCCTTTAGATAGGAAGCTTGAATCTTATCTAAGGAAAGCCTATTTATATTCAGGTCATCATTTGTGATGCAATTTTTGATATTATCAAAATTAATGTTAGATCCATGTCTTTAGCTATTCTAGAAGAGCTTTGTGGCTTAAATCTTGGAATGCTGATATGACATCTAAGTCTAGATTACTATCTCTTTCTTTCCAAGGTAATAATTTATTTGGTTCTCAGTTGGATTCTATAATTTCAACTGTTACTGGGGGGAAGGGAGTTTTTTGCCTCAGGATAAAAAACCTAAGGGTAAATCTAAGGCTTCTGTTTTCGTTCCTTTCGTCGAAATAAGGAACAAAAACCTAATCCTTCCCCCAAGGAAACTGTTTCCAATTGGAAGCCTTCCTCAAATTGGAATAAATCCAAGCCTTTTAAGAAACCAAAGTCAGCCCCTAAGTCCGCATGAAGGTGCGGCCCTCATTCCAGCTCAGCTGGTAGGGGGCAGATTAAGGTTTTTCAAGGATGTTTGGGCAAATTCTGTCCAAAATCAATGGATTCAGAGCATTGTCTCTCAGGGGTACCGAATAGGATTCAGAGTAAGACCTCCTGTGAGAAGATTTTTTCTCTCACGCATCCCAGTAAATCCAGTAAAAGCTCAGGCTTTCCTGAAGTGTGTTTCAGACCTGGAGGTTTCAGGGGTAATCATGCCAGTTCCTTTTCAGGAACAAGGTCTGGGGTTTTATTCAAATCTATTCATTGTCCCAATGAAAGAAAATTAATTCAGACCAGTTCTGGATCTGAAAGTTTTGAATCGTTATGTAAGAGTACCAACTTTCAAGATGGTGACTATAAGGACTATTCTGCCTTTTGTTCAGCAAGGACATTATATGTCTACAATAGACTTGCAGGATGCTTACCTTGGTACTAGCTCAGTCTTTACGCTCTGCAGAATCTCACACAAATCAACTAGTGTTGTTTCTTTGAAAACATGGTTGGAGGATCAATTTACCAAAACGTTTCTTGATTCCTCAGACAAGGGTCACCTTTTTTTAGGTTTCCAGATAGATTCAGTGTCCATGACTCTGTCTCTAACAGACAAGAGACATTTGAAATTGGTTGCAGCATGTTGGCACCTTCAGTCTCAGTAATTCCCTTCAGTGGCTATGTGCATGGAAGTTTTAGGCCTCATGACTGCAGCATCAGATGCGATTCCTTTTGCTCGTTTTCACATGAGACCTCTCCAGCTTTGTATGCAGAATCAATGGTGCCGGGATTATACAAAGATATCACAATTAATATCCTTAAATCCCAATGTTCTACACTCTCTGATGTGGTGGTTAAATCACCAGCGTTTAGTTCAAGGGGCCTCTTTTGTTCGGCCAAACTGGACTGTGATCACAACAGATGCGAGTCTTTCAGGTTGGGGAGCTGTCTGGGGATCGCTGACAGCACAAGGGGTTTTGAAATCTCAAGAAGCGAGATTACCAATCAATATTTTAGAACTCCGTGCAATTCTCAGAGCTCTTCAGTTTTGGCCTCTGTTGAAGAGAGAACCGTTCATTTGTTTTCAGACAGACAATATTACAATGGTGGCATATGTCAATCATCAGGGTGGGACTAACAGTCCCCAAGCTATGAAAGAAGTATCTCGGATAGTTGTTTGTGTGGAATCCAGCTCCTGTCTAATTTCTGCGGTTCATATCCCAGGTGTAGACAATTGGGAGGCGGATTATCTCAGCCGTCAGACTATACATCCAGGGGAGTGGTCTCTCCATCCAGATGTGTTTTCAGATGTAGGGTCTTCCAGAAATAGATCTGATGGCTTTTCATCTAAACAAGAAACTTCCCAGATACCTGTCCAGGTCCAGGGATTCTCAGGCGGAAGCAGTGGATGCGCTGACACTTCCTTGGTGTTATCAACCTGCTTATATCTTCCCGCTTCTAGTTCTTCTTCCAAGAGTGATCTCCAAAATCATCATAGAACAATCATTTGTGTTGCTGGTGGCTCCAGCATGGCCCCACAGGTTTTGGTATGTGGATCTTGTTCGGATGTCCAGTTGCCAACCTTGGCCACTTCCGTTAAGGCCGGACCTACTGTCTCAAGGTCCGTTTTTCCATCAGGATCTCAAATCATTAAATTTGAAGGTATGGAAATTGAACACTTAGTGCTAAGTCATAGAGGTTTCTCTGACTCAGTAATTAATACTATGTTACAAGCTCATAAATCTGTGTCTAGGAAGATTTATTATTGAGTTTGGAAGACTTACATTTCATGGTGTTCTCATAAATTCTCTTGGCATTCTTTTAGAATTCCTAGAATTTTACATTTTCTTCAGGATGGTTTGGATAAAGGTTTGTCTGCAAGTAGTTTGAAGGGACAAATCTCTGCTCTTTCTGTTTTATTTCACAGAAAGATTGCTACTCTTCCTGATATTCACTGTTTTGTACAGGCTTTAGTTTGTATTAAGCCTGTCATTAAATCAATTTCTCCTCCTTGGAGTCTTAATTTGGTTTTGAGGGTGTTACAGGCTCCTTGTAATGCTGAACAGCACTTCTAAGTCCAGTTGCCTTAATTAGAGTAACTGGAATATTTTAAAATGAAGGATATGTACTTACTATGTACACAATAATATGTGTATGTTACACCTTGATAATATTAACACTATGGGGAAGTGTTAACTTCAGTAACAAGGTGTTTTTATATTGAGGCTCCCAGGAGGGGAGAAAATAACATGAACTCTTATAGAGAGTAACGTATATTTAAGGTAGTAGGTCAGGAATGTATTGAAAACCAACAGTTCCAAATAACAGAGTTCAGAGTGGTAAAGTCTTATGAGAGAATAGCTTAACAGTTATAATTATCGGAGTCCCGTGATGAATGTAAACACAGTCCTCAAGATTCGCATAAATTAGAAAATGTACAATTCTCAAAGTTAAAGTTCACAGTGGCTGAAGAGCTTCAGATACAATAATCGTTACCTTGAGTCCGGTAAGTAATTCTACCTCCATAGTGCAGAGCGCGGTGGAGTTGTTGAACCGCTCTGTCTCCATTCAGCTGAGCTTCCGTTGGCGTGTGACGTCAGAGGTATGGCAGCGGCGGAATACCGCGGAGTCACAGATCTTGCTGGAGGAGAATCAAATAGTAAGTATAGCCTTAAGCAGTACACACAGAGTATACAAGTTGAAGACTGAGGTTTATGAATCAGAGTCTTGTAAAATATCACAATGGTGCACACACACTGGAACCAGGTATATATAGCTGAGAGAAGGTTTGAATAAAGAACACTGAAAATGTCCCAATGTAGAATCAGACAGAAAGAATGAGCAAGCACAGAATTAGTTGATCCGTAATTTCAAAGTATGAAGCAAAGTACTGGCTTTAGGAGCTTAGGTAGAGGTATCCAACTTAGAGCAGTTAAACAAAATACTAAGCACAGAATGATAGGTGTGCAGGTGTTTTGTAAGGGGCGTATTCAGATGATTGGTGCAAGAATCCTTAAAGCTGCATGCACAAGGAAAATAACCTGACAGGACCCCCTCCTCAGGCAAGCTGTCTCACAGCTTGCGGACGAGGATGATCCGGAAACCTGCGATGGTACTGAGCGACCAAACGAGGAGCGTTAATGTTGGAGGATGGTTCCCAACTATCCTCATCAGTAGAACAGTTCTTCCAACGAATTAGGTATTGCAAGGTACCCCTACAATACCTGGAGTCAAGGAGAGAATGAACCTCATAAACATCTGGATCCTGTGAATCCAAGGCTGATGGTAGCACTGGCACTGTATCTCTAGTCGGATTGTATGGTTTGATTAATGAAACATGGAACGTAGGATGGATTTTTAGGCTAGAAGGTAAGTCGAGTGTGACAGCATTTTTGTTGACTATTCTTTGAATTTGAAACGGCCCACAGAATTTTTGTGTTAGTTTCCTAGAAGGAACTTGTATCCTTAAATTCTTAGTGGATAACCATACCCTATCTCCTACTTTGTAAGGTGGAGCTTCCCTTCGACGTAGATCGTAGTAATACTTTTGTGTTGTTTGTGCCTTTTCTATGTTCTCCTTGATGAATCTGAAATTGTCCAATATATTGTTACATAAGTCATCTACTATCGGTGAACTGGATGCAGTTGAAGAAACAGAATCAAAACTAGGATGTAATCCATAATTAGCATAAAATGGTGAGAGTTTGGTGGATGAGTTGGTTAAATTATTGTATGCAAATTCTGCTAACGGCAGGAAGGCAGACCAATTGTTTTGTTGGTATGAGCAAAAACACCGTAAATATTCGTCTTGCCATTGATTAAGTCTTTCAGCCTGACCATTAGCCTGTGGGTGGTAAGATGTTGTGAAATGATGGTCTATTTTAAGAGAAGAACAAAGACTATTCCATAAATGTGAAGTGAATTGTGATCCCCTGTCCGATATTATTATTTTAGGAAGTCCATGTAATTTGACGATATTATCCAAGAATAAAGTGGCTGTCTCTGAGGAGGTAGGCAATTTATGGAATGGTAGAAAGTGCGCCATTTTTGTAAAGGTATCAATAACTACCAATATAGTAGTATAAGCCTTAGATGGTGGTAATTCAACAATAAAATCCAAAGCTACTTGTTGCCAGGGTTTAGTTGCACTGGGTAGAGGCATAAGCAAACCATAGGGAGATTTCTTTTCTGTTTTAGAAACTTGACAGGTAACACAGGTCTTAACGTATTCAAGTACTGTGTTAAACATGTTTGGCCACCAATATTTCCTTGAGAGTAAGTCTACAGTTCGTTTAACTCCTGGATGTCCAGCAAGAGGAGAATCATGGTATTGTTCTAATAGCTGAATCCTGAAATCTTCTGGAATATAAATTTGGTCTTTATGGTAATATAACCCATCTTTATATATCACATCCTTGTAGTTAGTTGGTGGTGACTGGTCAGTGTGTTTTTGTACCTCTTTCAGAAGCTTGGAAGTATACCCTAAAAATCGTTCTGTAGGTATAATGCATGTAGGATTCCTGAGGTCGCTGGGGGCTGTTTCTTGGCGAGAGAGTGCGTCTGCTTTACCATTCTTGTATGCAGGGCGGTAAACTATTTGAAAATCAAACCTAGAAAAATATAAACTCCAGCGTACCTGTCTGCTAGATAAAGTTTTATTGTTTTGTAGATATTGTAAGTTTTTGTGATCAGTTAAAATGATTATTGGGTGTAGAGCTCCTTCTAAGAGATGTCTCCAGAATTCAAGCGACTTACGGATGGCAAGCAGCTCCTTATCTCCTATGGCATAGTTCCGTTCTGCTGAAGTCATTGCTTTGGAAAAGAATGATATGGGATGTAAAGGATCTGTAGCTGAGACTTGTTGAGAAAGAACTGCTCCTATTGAGTGATCAGAGGAGTCAACCTCAAGGATGTATTGTAGGTTAACATTTGGGAACTTTAAAATAGGGGCAGTAGTGAATAGTGTTTTTAATGACTGGAAGACCTCGGAATGGGTAAAAGTCCATTTGAATGGCACGGTAGATCCTGTAAGTTGTGTGAGAGGTTGAACAATTTTTGAAAAATCTTTTATAAATTTTCGGTAATAATTCGAAAATCCTAGGAATCTTTGTAATTCCTTTCTATTCGTGGGAGTAGGCCAATCTCTAACTGCTTCAACCTTTTCGGTTTGCATTTGTATACCAGATGGTGAAATGGTATATCCTAGAAATGATATTGTAGTATTATGAAAAGAACATTTTTCCGGTTTGGCAAATAATTTGTGGACCCTTAACCGTGCTAAGACCCATCTGACATGTTTAATGTGCTCTTCTAGAGTGGTCGAATAAATGAGTATATCATCTAGATATACCACCATACACACGTCCAGCAAATCACGGAAGATGTCATTAATGAAGTGCTGGAACGTGGCAGGGGCATTACACAGGCCGAATGGCATCACTAAATACTCGAAGAGACCATATTTGGTCCTGAATGCAGTGAGCCATTCGTCACCTTCACGTATACGTATGAGGTTGTAAGCCCCGCGAAGGTCAAGTTTTGAGAAAATGGTAGCATTTGTTAGCCTTTCAATTAGCTCTGGTATGAGAGGCGAAGGATAACGGTTTTTCACTGTACATTTATTTAGTTCTCTGTAGTCTATTATGGGTCTTAATGTTTTGTCCTTGTTTGTAACAAAGAACATTCCAGCGGCCGTTGTAGAAGTGGAAGGTCTTATGAAACCTTTACGTATATTTTCCTGTAAGTATTCTTTCAAATGTGAGAGTTCTGGCTGGCTTAGAGGATACAAGTGACCAACAGGAAGCACAGATCCTGGTATCAATTCAATTGGACAGTCGTAAACACGATGGGGTGGCAATGTCTCGGCTTCAACCTTACTAAAAACATCTGTGAAATCATTGTAACAGGGTGGTAATTGTAATGTATCGGAGGATGTGAGTAGTAACTCTTGTTGTGGAAAACAGGTATTTTTACAATAGGATGAAGTGAATGAAGCTTCTAAAGTATTCCAATTGATTGAAGGATTGTGTAACTGCAACCATTGAAGACCTAAAACAACCGGAAAATGGGGAGAAGGAATTATATCAAATGTAACAATTTCTGTATGACCTGATGCAGTAGTAGTAAAAAGAGGAATGGTGTGATGAGTAATGGGTCCAGTATCAAGTGTGGAGCCATCAATCACTCTGAGAGAAACAGGCACAGACTTTTTCACAATAGGGATTTTATTGAGTCTAACATATGTAGCATCTATAAAGTTTCCGAAGGCTCCAGAGTCTATTATGGCATTGGTCTTCAGTCTCTTAAGGTCCCACTGTATTGAAAGAAACAGATTGCAGTAAGTTTAAGTTACTTCAGAATTGTGTGACTTATACAGATAAGTAGACTTACTCTTTTTATTCTTGCGGAGAGTTGGACATTCAGTGACTGTATGATTAGGATTGGCACAATACATACATAGTCTCTGCAATCTGCGACGTAATCTTTCTTCTGCTGACAGGGGACCCCTCAACATGCCAATCTCCATGGGAGTACTTCGGTCAGTAGATGAGCTAGGATCCATGGAACGGACAAAGGGTTGTACTTTCTGCTGTACCTCGGTGTGTTGCCGTTCAGCCTTCCTTTCACGCATCCTGCGATCAATTTGAGTAGCTAATTTCATCAGGCCGTCTAAGGTGTCTGGCATTTCAGTGCGTGCAAGCTCATCTTTCAGAGTCTCGGAAAGTCCCAGTCTAAACTGACTCCTGAGAGACACTAAACTCCAAGATGAATCCGTTGCGTATAATTTAAACTCACTTATATAATCTTCAACTGGTTTTTTTCCCTGTTTCAATTGCCTCATTTTGGTCTCTGCTGAGAGCTGAATATCAGTGTCAGAATATAGTTCATCCATAGCATGAAAGAAGTCAGTTAGAGAATTTAACACAGGTGAGTTAGATTCACAAAGCTGGTCTGCCCAAATTCTAGGTTCTGCCTTCAAATATGAGATCGTGGTTAACACTTTCACACGTTCTGTAGGATACGTTCTAGGCTTTAGATTATATAATAAACCACGGGCATTTTTAAATTGCCTATACAGTTTCCTGTCACCAGAAAAAGGTTCTGGTAGACAAACTTGCGGTTCTGCTGTACTAATGTGTTGTTCTTTTGTATCTTTGATTAATTCTCTTAATACCTGATTTTCTATTTGTAAATCTAAGATGGCTTGTCCCATTTGATCCACCTTTTGGGACAAATTGTATACAACCTGTGGGAGGTCTGGTTGTTCCATCTTGAAACAAATCTTTTTGGGCTTAGTATTATGTAATGCTGAACAGCACTTCTAAGTCCAGTTACCTTAATTAGAGTAACTGGAATATTTTAAAATGAAGGATATGTACTTACTATGTACACAATAATATGTGTATGTTACACCTTGATAATATTAACACTATGGGGAAGTGTTAACTTCAGTAACAAGGTGTTTTTATATTGAGGCTCCCAGGAGGGGAGAAAATAACATGAACTCTTATAGAGAGTAACGTATATTTAAGGTAGTAGGTCAGGAATGTATTGAAAACCAACAGTTCCAAATAACAGAGTTCAGAGTGGTAAAGTCTTATGAGAGAATAGCTTAACAGTTATAATTATCGGAGTCCCGTGATGAATGTAAACACAGTCCTCAAGATTCGCATAAATTAGAAAATGTACGATTCTCAAAGTTAAAGTTCACAGTGGCTGAAGAGCTTCAGATACAATAATCGTTACCTTGAGTCCGGTAAGTAATTCTACCTCCATAGTGCAGAGCCGCTCTGTCTCCGTTCAGCTGAACTTCCGTTGGCGTGTGACGTCAGAGGTATGGCAGCGGCGGAATACCGCGGAGTCACAGATCTTGCTGGAGGAGAATCAAATAGTAAGTATAGCCTTAAGCAGTACACACAGAGTATACAAGTTGAAGACTGAGGTTTATGAATCAGAGTCTTGTAAAATACCACAATGGTGCACACACACTGGAACCAGATATATATAGCTGAGAGAAGGTTTGAATAAAGAACACTGAAAATGTCCCAATGTAGAATCAGACAGAAAGAATGAGCAAGCACAGAATTAGTTGATCCGTAATTTCAAAGTATGAAGCAAAGTACTGGCTTCAGGAGCTTAGGTAGAGGTATCCAACTTAGAGCAGTTAAACAAAATACTAAGCACAGAATGATAGGTGTGCAGGTGTTTTGTAAGGGGCGTATTCAGATGATTGGTGCAAGAATCCTTAAAGCTGCATGCACAAGGAAAATAACCTGACACTCCTTCATTTGAGCCTATGCACTCTTTGGACATTAAACTACTTTCTTGGAAAGTGTTGTTCTTTTTGGCCATCTCTTCTGCTAGAAGAGTTTCTGAGCTTTCTGCTCTTTCTTGTGAATCTCCTTTTCTGATTTTTTATCAAGATAAGGCGGTTTTGCAGACTTCATTTAAGTTCTTACCTAAGGTTGTGAATTCTAACAACATTAGTAGAGAAATTGTTGTTCCTTCCTTGTGTCCTAATCCTAAGAATTCTTTGGAAAAATCCTTACATTCTTTGGATGTGGTGAGAGCTTTGAAATATTATGTTGAAGCTACTAAAGATTTCAGAAAGACTTCTAGTCTATTTGTTATATTCTCTGGTTCTAGGAAAGGTCAGAAGGCATCTGCTATTTCCTTGGCTTCTTGGTTAAAGCTTTTGATTCATCAAGCTTATTTAGAGTCGGGTCAGACCCCGCCTCAAAGAATTACAGCTCATTCTACAAGATCAGTCTCCACGTCGTGGGCTTTTAAGAATGAAGCTTCAGTTGATCAGATTTACAAAGCGGCAACTTGTTCCTCTTTGCATACATTTACTAAATTCTACCGTTTTGATGTATTTGCTTCTTCATAAGCAGTTTTTGGTAGAAAAGTTCTTTAGGCAGCTGTTTCAGTTTGATTCTTCTGCTGATGTTTTAAGTTTTTCTTTTCTTCATGAGAATAAATTTATATTTTGGTTTGTGGATTAATGTTTCAGCATATGGCTGTTTATTTTTATCCCTCCCTCTCTAGTGACTCTTGCGTGGAGTTCCACATCTTGGGTATTTGATATCCCATATGTCACTAGCTCATGGACTCTTGCAGATTACATGAAAGAAAACATAATTTATGTAAGAACTTACCTGATAAATTCATTTCTTTCATATTGGCAAGAGTCCATGAGGCCCACCCTTTTTATGGTGGTTATGATTTTTTTGTATAAAGCACAATTATTTCCAGATTCCTTTTTTAATGCATTTTACTCCTTTCTTTATCACCCCACTACTTGGCTATTCATTAAAATGAATTGTGGGTGTGGTGAGGAGTGTATTTATAGGCATTATGAGGTTTGGGAAACTTTGCACCTCCTGGTAGGATTGTATATCCCATATGTCACTAGCTCATGGACTCTTGCCAATATGAAAGAAATTAATTTATCAGGTAAGTTCTTACATAAATTATGTTTTTAAATTAACCAGAGGTCTGGCCTCAGGTTAATTTTCAGAGCACTAATTGCTACCACAAGTTTGTTGTAGCAATAACCAACCACTTGTAATGGCTGGTTATTTATTGCATGCTCACAAACTGCAAATTTGTCAGTTTGCGAGTTTGCTAAAAAATAAGAGCTACACATGTAATCTGGCCCAAAATATGAAAACAGAATTGAAATACAATACATGTATGTTCATACTCACACAGTTGTATTATTGCTCCCTGTTTAACTGGTACGATTAATATAGTTGTAAAAGGACAGTAAAGTAAAAAATTTAGCTTTCATAATTCAGACAGAGGATGCAATTTTAAACAATTTACTTCTATGATCTAATTTTCTTTATTCTCTTGGTATCCTTTGTTAAAAAGCAGCAATGCACTAATGGGAGCAACTATTGATTCATGGCTGCATAAATATGCTTCTTGTCATTGGGTTACCTGATGTGTTCAGTTAGTAGGGATGGGCGAATGTTTCGCATAATTCAATAAATTAAATGAATTTTAACACATTTGTTCATTTTTAATTTTGAATGTTTGTACAACATTCTAACATTCATTAATGTAATGGTATTTCAAATGCTTTCTTAAAATGTAATTTTCTAATAATTTGATTTGAATTATGCAATATTCGAATTCGAAAAATTTGAATTTATATATTTGTAATAATAGTATTTCTAATGCTTTCTTTAAATGAAATATTTGAACTATGCAATATTCAAAATAGAAAAATTTGAATTAATATATTTGTATCTATTATGTATCAATTTACTAAATTAACTACCACATAAACTATTAAACTTCTGAATCGTATTTGTTATATCGAATGTTACATTCAAAATTATTATAAACATTTGAATTCGAAAGTGAGATTCAAAAAATGTAAATAGCATTCGATTATATAATTTTTGAAGAATATTCGTTCATATGATCATTTGATTATGTAAATTGAATTTCTACTATAACATTCGGTCTGACATTCGAATTTGAATATAAACACATTCGCCCATCGTAATCAGTTAGCTCCCAGTAGTGTATTGCTGATCCTTTAACAAAGGATACCAAAATAATGAAGCAAATCTAATAACAAAAGTAAATTAAAGGGACAGTCAAGTCCAAAATAAACTTTCATGATTTAAATAGGGCATGCAATTTTAAATAAATTTCCAATTTACTTTAATCCCCAATTTTGCTTTGTTCTCTTGGTATTCTTAGTTGAAAGATAAATCTAGGAGGTTCATATGCTAATTTCTTAGACCTTGAAGGCAACCTCTAATCTGAATGTATTTTGACAGTTTTTCACCACTAGAGGGCATTAGTTCATGTGTTTCATATAGATAACATTGAGCTCATGCACGTGAAGTTACCTAGGAGTGAGCACTGATTGGCTAAAATGCAAGTCTGTCAAAAGAACTGAAATAAGGGGGCAGTTTGCAGAGATACAAATTAATTACAGAGGTAAAACGTTTATTATTATAGCGGTGTTGGTTATGCAAAACTGGGGAATTGATAATAAAGGGAATATCTATATTTTTAAACAACAAAAATTCTGGTGTTGACTGTCCCTTTAAGAGCCAGATTATGAGTGGAGCGCAAACATTTGTGCGAAAGCGATATCTAATTTTCACGATCGTTTGCTCAAAAGTTAAATTGCACTAGTAATACAAGTCAAAAGTAAACTCAATCTAGTGAGCACCATCACAATTTACGCTATAATAATTACTGTGATATCAGAGCTGTGTTTAACTCTTTTGCAAAACAAAAAAATGTTACAAAAAAATAAAAATACATTACAAAGTACACTTACACCCATAATAATACCAACTAATAAAAAATTAATCCTAAAAAAATATTGAACAATAAAGTTCTAAGGGTTCAAAGATATGAGATCGCAGGTGTTATAAAAAAAAAGGCAAATTACTTTAACATTGAGATACACACACACACACACACATATATATATATATATATATATATATATACTCACAGAGAAGTGCACTCACAGGAACGAACAACTGGCTCAATAACATTGTTAGCCTGTTCTATGGCGATTTATCACCTGGGTGCAACTTCTTTTAGCCCAGCAATGCTTTTCACAGAGTAGAACTCTCCTGTAGTATATCAGTCTGATCCCGCCTATTACGGTCAGTCCAGCGCCGAAATACCAGGCAATTCCTCTCTGAACAAGGAACAAAGCAACCCCAGACGATCGTTTCGGCCTTCATTGGGCCTCGTCAGTGAGGTGTAGCAGTATTCCTCTAAGCACACTGAGCAAGGAGTCCACGTCTGGTTTCCCCTTTTACCCATAGGGAGACAAAATACACACAGAGAGAAGTGCACTCACAGGAACGAACAACTGGCTCAATAACATTGTTAGCCTGTTCTATGGCGATTTACCACCTGGGTGCAACTTTTTTTAGCCCAGCAATGCTTTTCACAGAGTAGAACTCTCCTGTAGTATATCAGTCTGATCCCGCCTATTACGGTCAGTCCAGCGCCGAAATACCAGGCAATTCCTCTCTGAACAAGGAACAAAGCAACCCCAGATGATCGTTTCGGCCTTCATTGTGCCTCGTCAGTGAGGTGTAGCAGTATTCCTCTAAGCACACTGAGCAAGGAGTCCACGTCTGGTTTCCCCTTTTACCCATAGGGAGACAAAATACACACAGAGAGAAGTGCACTCACAGGAACGAACAACTGGCTCAATAACATTGTTAGCCTGTTCTATGGCGATTTACCACCTGGGTGCAACTTCTTTTAGCCCAGCAATGCTTTTCACAGATTAGAACTCTCCTGTAGTATATCAGTCTGATCCCGCCTATTACGGTCAGTCCAGCGCCGAAATACCAGGCAATTCCTCTCTGAACAAGGAACAAAGCAACCCCAGACGATCGTTTCGGCCTTCATTGGGCCTCGTCAGTGAGGTGTAGCAGTATTCCTCTAAGCACACTGAGCAAGGAGTCCACGTCTGGTTTCCCCTTTTACCCATAGAGAGACAAAATACACACAGAGAGAAGTGCACTCACAGGAACGAACAACTGGCTCAATACCATTGTTAGCCTGCTCTATGGCGATTTACCACCTGGGTGTAACTTCTTTTAGCCCAGCAATGCTTTTCACAGAGTAGAACTCTCCTGTACTATAGCAGTCTGATCCTGCCTATTACGGTCAGTCCAGCGCCGAAATACCAGGCAATTCCTCTCTGAACAAGGAACAAAGCAACCCCAGACGATCGTTTCGGCCTTCATTGGGCCTCGTCAGTGAGGTGTAGCAGCATTCCTCTAAGCACACTGAGCAAGGAGTCCACGTCTGGTTTCCCCTTTTACCCATAGGGAGACAAAATACACACAGAGAGAAGTGCACTCACAGGAACGAACAACTGGCTCAATAACATTGTTAGCCTGTTCTATGGCGATTTACCACCTGGGTGCAACTTCTTTTAGCCCAGCAATGCTTTTCACAGAGTAGAACTCTCCTGTAGTATATCAGTCTGATCCCGCCTATTACGGTCAGTCCAGCGTCAAAATACCAGGCAATACCTCTCTGAACAAGGAACAAAGCAACCCCAGACGATCGTCTGGGGTTGCTTTGTTCCTTGTTCAGAGAGGAATTGCCTGGTATTTCGGTGCTGGACTGACTGTAATAGGCGGGATCAGACTGATATACTACAAGAAAGTTCTACTCTGTGAAAAGCATTGCTGGGCTAAAAGAAGTTGCACCCAGGTGGTAAATCGCCATAGAACAGGCTAACAATGTTATTCAGCTGGTTGTTCGTTCCTGTGAGTGCATTTCTCTCTGTGTGTATTTAGTCTCCCTATGGGAAAAAGGGGAAACCAGACGTGGACTCCTTGCTCAGTGTGCTTAGAGGAATGCTGCTACACCTCACTGACGAGGCCCAATGAAGGCCGAAACGATCGTCTGGGGTTGCTTTGTTCCTTGTTCAGAGAGGAATTGCCTGCTATTTCGGTGCTGGACTGACTGTAATAGGCGGGATCAGACTGATATACTACAGGAAAGTTCTACTCTGTGAAAAGCATTGCTGGGCTAAAAGAAGTTGCACCCAGGTGGTAAATCGCCATAGAACAGGCTAACAATGTTATTGAGCTGGTTGTTCGTTCCTGTGAGTGCATTTCTCTCTGTGTGTATTTAGTCTCCCTATGGGAAAAAGGGGAAACCAGACGTGGACTCCTTGCTCAGTGTGCTTAGAGGAATACTGCTACACCTCACTGACGAGGCCCAATGAAGGCCGAAACGATCGTCTGGGGTTGCTTTGTTCCTTGTTCAGAGAGGAATTGCCTGGTATTTCAGTGCTGGACTGACTGTAATAGGCGGGATCAGACTGATATACTACAGGAAAGTTCTACTCTGTGAAAAGCATTGCTGGGCTAAAAGAAGTTGCACCCAGGTGGTAAATCGCCATAGAACAGGCTAACAATGTTATTGAGCTGGTTGCTCGTTCCTGTGAGTGCATTTCTCTCTGTGTGTATTTAGTCTCCCTATGGGAAAAAGGGGAAACCAGACGTGGACTCCTTGCTCAGTGTGCTTAGAGGAATACTGCTACACCTCACTGACGAGGCCCAATGAAGGCTGAAACGATCGTCTGGGGTTGCTTTGTTCCTTGTTTAGAGAGGAATTGCCTGGTATTTCGGTGCTGGACTGACTGTAATAGGCGGGATCAGACTGATATACTACAGGAAAGTTCTACTCTGTGAAAAGCATTGCTGGGCTAAAAGAAGTTGCACCCAGGTGGTAAATCGCCATAGAACAGGCTAACAATGTTATTGAGCTGGTTGTTCGTTCCTGTGAGTGCATTTCTCTCTGTGTGCATATATATATATATGTGTGTGTGTGTGTACATATGTATTTATGTATTTATATGTGTATATATGTATTTACAAATACAGGGAGTGCAGAATTATTAGGCAAGTTGTATTTTTGAGGATTAATTTTATTATTGAACAACAACCATGTTCTCAATGAACCCAAAAAACTCATTAATATCGAACCTGAATAGTTTTGGAAGTAGTTTTTAGTTTGTTTTTAGTTATAGCTATTTTAGGGGGATATCTGTGTGTGCAGGTGACTATTACTGTGCATAATTATTAGGCAACTTAACAAAAAACAAATATATACCCATTTCAATTATTTATTTTTTCCAGTGAAACCAATATAACATCTCAACATTCACAAATATACATTTCTGACATTCAAAAACAAAACAAAAACAAATCAGTGACCAATATAGCCACCTTTCTTTGCAAGGACACTCAAAAGCCTGCCATCCATGGATTCTGTCAGTGTTTTGATCTGTTCACCATCAACATTGCGTGCAGCAGCAACCACAGCCTCCCAGACACTGTTCAGAGAGGTGTACTGTTTTCCCTCCTTGTAAATCTCACATTTGATGATGGACCACAGGTTCTCAATGGGGTTCAGATCAGGTGAACAAGGAGGCCATGTCATTAGATTTTCTTCTTTTATACTCTTTCTTGCCAGCCACGCTGTGGAGTACTTGGACGCGTGTGATGGAGCATTGTCCTGCATGAAAATCATGTTTTTCTTGAAGGATGCAGACTTCTTCCTGTACTACTGCTTGAAGAAGGTGTCTTCCAGAAACTGGCAGTAGGACTGGGAGTTGAGCTTGACTCCATCCTCAAGCCGAAAAGGCCCCACAAGCTCATCTTTGATGATACCAGCCCAAACCAGTACTCCACCTCCACCTTGCTGGCGTCTGAGTCGGACTGGAGCTCTCTGCCCTTTACCAATCCAGCCACGGGCCCATCCATCTGGCCCATCAAGACTCACTCTCATTTCATCAGTCCATAAAACCTTAGAAAAATCAGTCTTGAGATATTTCTTGGCCCAGTCTTGACGTTTCAGCTTGTGTGTCTTGTTCAGTGGTGGTCGTCTTTCAGCCTTTCTTATCTTGGCCATGTCTCTGAGTATTGCACACCTTGTGCTTTTGGGCACTCCAGTGATGTTGCAGCTCTGAAATATGGCCAAACTGGTGGCAAGTGGCATCTTGGCAGCTGCACGCTTGACTTTTCTCAGTTCATGGGCAGTTATTTTGTGCCTTGGTTTTTCCACACGCTTCTTGCGACCCTGTTCACTATTTTGAATGAAACGATTGATTGTTCGATGATCACGCTTCAGAAGCTTTGCAATTTTAAGAGTGCTGCATCCCTCTGCAAGATATCTCACTATTTTTGACTTTTCTGAGCCTGTCAAGTCCTTCTTTTGACCCATTTTGCCAAAGGAAAGGAAGTTGCCTAATAATTATGCACACTTGATATAGGGTGTTGATGTCATTAGACCACACCCCTTCTCATTACAGAGATGCATATCACCTAATATGCTTAATTGGTAGTAGGCTTTCGAGCCTATACAGCTTGGAGTAAGACAACATGCATAAAGAGGATGATGTGGTCAAAATACTAATTTGCCTAATAATTCTGCACTCCCTGTATATATACACATATAAACACATAAATGCATATGTACACATATACAGACATAAATATAAGTGCATTTGATCCCTTTGCAGTTAAGTAGAGGAAAACATGAAAAATCATATTTATGCAATATTCATTTTAATAAAGTGTTATAGTGTGTATTTACTGTAAATATTTCACATTCCAATGTTCTTCACATAGGGGAACAAGTAATTTCTAAATAGATATTCCTATATAAATCTGTATATATCTATTCCTATATATAATTATATATAAACAATGGCGGTAACTTTTATTAAATCTGTGGAAACTTCCAAATAATCCTTTCAGCTCTATTCAAATGCTATGTTCCTTTATAAAAAAATTTAAGTCTGCCTGTGTTACAAACACTACTTTATACGGAACTCAGGTCAAATGACCTTTACCCCAGGGGGTAATTGTCACGCCGCACTGCTCTAGCCATTGCTAGGGGCGCGGCGTCTCCTTCCTGCTCATTGCCAGAGGCAGTGTGGGACCTGACGTCTCCTTCCTGCTCATTGCCAGGGGCAGTGTCGGCTCAGGATGCGTGCGGCGCTGACGTCATTGCCGCATGCTCCTGATGCTGTGGGGAGCTCTCTAGCACAAATCATGTGCCTATTTAAACCCTGCACTAACGATCTCATTGCCCAAGTATAGGTGCTACTTGTGCTCCTGGGTGTGACAGATCGTTCTATACATTGTTGCTGAACCTGCCTGTTACTGACTACTCTACCTGCCTTAACCCTTTAACTGCTGAACTGATCTTTTGTTGCTGAACCTACCTGTTGCTGACTACTCTGCCTGTTTGTTTCCTGAATTGCTGGATTGATTTACTGCTGCTGAACTCTGTCTGACTACTCTGCCTGTTTAACCCCTAAATTGCTGGACTGATATATTGTGGCCAAACCCTGCCTGCCTTAACCATCCTAGTGGTGTGCCCTTGGACTGCTTTACAGTTGCCGAACCCTACATGCCGGACCATTCTAGTGGTATACTCTTGGACTGCTTTACTGTTGCCGAACCTTGCCTGTCTGACCATTCTAGTGGTGTGTCCTTGGACTGCTCTGCCATTGCCGCTGGGGACCGTCCTGCCTGTGGTGAGTGACGCCGGGATAACAAGACTACTGGCCAAGTTCGGTCTGATAGAGGAGTATCCCACGAGCATTACATTATACTTGGGACATGCAGCAAGATGAGGTGGCACAAGCTGTTTATCTTCAGGGACAGATGTTGGGAACCTATACCACACAGTTGCAGAGTATGAATTCCAAGCTAGAAGCTATTACCGCTCAGCTCTCCTTACTAGTTGCAGCAAGGAATGCTGCTTCTGTTGCTACACCACCAGCCCCTACTCTCAGTACTGTGACTTCTTCCTCTGCTTCTGGAAGCATACCCCAGATACCCTTGCCTGACAAGTATGAAGGTACTACTGATTGCAGGGGCTTTCTAAACCAATGCAGGCTGCACTTCCGCAACAATCCTCACACCTTTTTGATCTCATCAGTCAAGGGTGACCTTTATCATTTCTTTGCTAAAGGACAAGGCCCTAGCCTGGGTCTCTCCTCTTTTGGAACAGAACGCTACACCCCTGCATAATGCTGATGAGTTAATATCTGGTTTGTCTTCTGTGTTTGGGACTTCTGGATGTACCTCTGCTGCAGAATATTCACTCCTGGATCTCCGCCAGGGTAATAAAACTGTGGCACAATTTGCCGCCGAGTTCCTCACCTTGGCACTTGAAACCACCTGGTATTGCAGTGCTCTCAAGGCAGCCTTTAGGAGGGGTCTCCATGAACGCATCAAAGATGAACTCACTTATCGTGATATATCTTCTTCTTTGGATGACTCTATAGCGCTTTGTATCAATCTGGACTCTTGCTTTCAGGAAAGGCAAGCCGAGAGAGACAGAACAAGGAGGGTCCTTCCCTCCCGTCCTCCTATTTGCCCAGTTTTGGCAGCATCCGCTACCCCTTCAGCAGCTCCAGTTACCTCGGTAGAGGAACCCATGGATCTCTCCTCCTTCAAACCCTCAGAGTCTGAAAGGCAGAGAATAAGGAGACTGAGGCTATTTTTTTTTTTTTTGAAAATATTTTTTATTGAGGATTAAGCATTACAACAGGTGTCACAGCGCAGGTGACTAATCATTACACATATATATAAACATTATGTTGTTATAATAATACAGTACATGTAGCTCTTGGTGGGAATGCAGAGCTTATAAATCAGGTATGTCAAGTGTGAAATAAAATTCCTGCCACAAAGACCTCATTTTTGATTATGAATAAAAATATCAACTATGAAAACCTAATTTTTAAATAATTAGAACAAATTTTAAACTCAGGGACCAAGTAATACTTCGGTCCTATATATTAATTTAACTTTTTAGGGACTTCTTAAAGTCAGCTTAGGAATATCTGTCCACACACTTCATCTAGTAGTCTCAGTGCGCATCTCCAGGCGGGGGAGGCCCATTATGGGAAAAAGGAAGGGAAAGGGGGAGAGAAAGGGAGAGGTAGGGAGGGGGGGCTGCGATCAGTTTTTGGTAGGGAGTTTCAGGAAGCAGGTGCCATCGGCTAAATATCACATTTTTAACTGGGAATGAACATTTAATTATGAAAATGGGAGTGGTCAGAAACTTTACTATGACTACATATTTAGCTGTGATTTCCCTGATAATTAAACCAGGGCTCCCAGATCTGCCAATATAGCTCTTCCTTATCCATGTTAGAATAGAAACTTTGTTCCATTTTGGCGTACATCTGCATTATGGATGTAATAGCCTGAGGCTATTTTTTTATTGTGGATCTAACACCCACCAACTAAAGGACTGTAATGTTCAGTTGGGAAAAGCAAATGCTTAGACGATAACACTCGGGTACCTCTAAGCATGGTCTCAACTAAATCCCCTCATTCTTCTCGGATCCTGGTACCTGTTACCCTTACCTTCCTTCAGAATACAGTCCACACTCAAGCCTTCATTGATTCAGGGGCAGCTGGAAACTTCTTGGATCACCGTTTCATGATTCAAGCTGGCTTGCCTCTTCTACAGAAAAGACATTGTCTCAAGATAACTACCCTGGATGGCACCCCCCTTGGTTCAGGCCTGATTCATTTCGAGTCAGCACCCCTGACCCTGACTGTGGGAGTCCTCCAAACTGAACAGCTGCAGTTTGAGGTTATTCATTCTCCAGCACAGCCTGTCATCCTTGGTCTTCCTTGGCTTCAAGTACACAATCCATTGCCTCCTGGGGCACCTCCTGTTTCCACTCCTGCCTTGCTAAAGTCATTCCTCTGACCCGTATTCCCATAGCCACTATACAGGCTCCTCCAAACCTTCCCTCAGTATATGCGGACTTCACTGATGTGTTTGAGAAAAAGCAGCCGACGTGCTGCTACCCCACCGTCCTTACAACTGCAAGATCAACCTCTTTCCCGGAGCCCCACTTCCCAAAGGGAGGACTTATCCACAGGGCCTTGAACAACATAACCATCAAGAATCGCTATCCCATACCATTGATCACCGAACTGTATGACTTGCTCCAGGATGCCCGCTTTTTCACGAAACTGGACTTACTTGGGGCATATAATCTGATTCGCATCTCCCCAGGCCACGAATGGAAGATATGGGCATTACGAAAACCTTGTAATGCCCTTTGGTCTGTGTAACGCCCCTGCAGTCTTCCAGGCATTTGTCAATGATGTCTTCCGTGATCTCCTCAACCGCACTGTCATCGTTTATCTGGATGATATCCTTGTTTTCTATCCCACTTTAGAAGAGCATCATAGGCACGTGAGACAGGTGCTTCTTCGCCTCATGGATAATTCCTTGGTAGCCAAGCTAGAAAAGTGCAAGTTCGATCAAGTGCAAATCCAATTCCTTGGTTATGTCATCTCGAAGGAGGGTTTTGCCATGGATCCTGCTAAACTCACCGTGATACTAGAGTGGCCTTAACCTACCTCTTTAAAGAAATTGCAGAGGTTTTTGGGTTTCTCCAATTATTACCGCAAGTTTATAAAGAACTTTTCTCAAATAGTAGCTCCTCTCACTAAATTAATAAAACGGAACAAGGACTGTAAACATTGGCCTCCTGAGGCCGTTAATGCCTTCTCTTGCCTGAAAAAAGTTTTCTATTCAGCTCATATGCTCTGCCATCCTGATCCTGACCTACAGTTTACTTTAGAGGTTGATGCCTCCGAGATAGGGGCTGGAGCAGTTCTCACCCAAAGGGACCCTTTGATTTCCAAGTCACACCAACGCTTTACCCCTGCTGAGAGGAACTATGATGTTGGTAATCGTGAACTCCTAGCCATTAAAATGGCCTTAACTGAATGGCTTCATTGGTTAGAGGGCACCGCCAATCCTATTCAGATACTCACCGACCATAAGAATCTGACTTACCTAGAGACTGTTTACCGACTCTCCTCGACAGGCCAGGTGGGCCTTGTTCTTTTCTCGTTTTAACTTTGTGGTCTCTTATCTTCCTGGGACCAAGAACAAGAAGGCAGATGCCCTTTCCCATCAGTTCCCTCATTCAAGTGATTCCTCAGAATACTCAGAAGCTCCTACTGAACATATCATACCCCCTCCTGTGTGGTTGCTCAACTCAATACTACCCTTCTGCAGAGACTGCAATGTGCTCAGTCTAGTAAACCTCCTGGAGCCCCCATGTCCTTCGATATCCTCTTTGTACCACGGAATCTACATATCCCTGTGTTAGCCTGGGCTCATGATAGAAAACTCTCAGGACATCCTGGTTCGACTAGGACTTTCAAGCGTCTTTTCTAACATGTTTGGTGGCCTTCTATAAAGTCTGATGCACAGGATTATGTCAAAGCCTGCACAACTTGTGCTGCCAACAAGACTCCCCAATCTTTGCCTCCTGGCTTGCTCCAACCATTGTCCATTCCCAAACAACCATGGACACATATAACAATGGACTTCATTGTGGATCTTCCTTCTTCTGACCACCATACAGTCATCTGGGTTGTGGTAGACCGCTTTTCCAGACTGGCTCACTTAGTACCACTAATCAAACTACCTTCTGCTCAAGAAATATTGTCCCTTTTTCTTTTGCATGTGGTACGACTTCATGGCATTCCTGTAAACATTGTTTCTGACAGAGGTTCACAGTTTATCTCTGCCTTTTGGAGGGCCTTTTGTAAATTGATTGGAACCACGGTTTCCTTGTCTTCTGGCTACCATCCACAGACCAATGGACTAACTGAGAGAGCAAACCAGGATCTTGAAGCCTACCTTAGAGCTTTTGTCAATGCTAGTCATGCCAACTGGTCTGAGTTGCTACCCTAGCTGAGCTGGCAAGAAACACTCATTGGCACTCTTCCCTTAAATGTTCTCATTTCATATCAACCTTGTGTGTTCCCTCTCTTAACTCCACTGCGGGCCCTGCTGCAGACCGACACGTCACTAGACTCACCACTCATTGGCAATGTATTCTCTCTCAGCTACGTTCAGCTGTCTCTAGCTATAAGAAGTTTGCTGATCGTCATAGAACTTCTGTACGTGCCATTCCAGTGGGTAAACGTGTTTGGATATCTACTCGACACATGTGTCTACGTCAACCCTGAAGTCTGAAAAGACTGTCTCCTGTTGCCTACAAAGTGGCCTTGCCAAAAACCCTACGCATACATCCAGTCTTCCACATCTCACTGCTTAAACCATACATCAAGAATAGATATACCCGGCTCCTAGCTCCTCCTCCTCCACTCCTGGTCCATGGGGACCCCCAAAATGAGGTAGCTAAGATCCTGGACTCCAGATACAGGCGCAGACAATTGCAATACCTGGTACATTGGAAGGGTTACTCCCTGGAAGATCGTTCCTGGGTCCCTGCCTGTGATGTGCATGCCACATCTCTGGTCTCCAAATTCCATGCTGCTCATCCTTTGAGGCCGACTCTGTTGTGGAGGGGGCTATGTGGAGTGGCGCGGCATCTCCTTCCAGCTCATTGCCAGGGGCAGTGTCGGACCTGGCGTCTCCTTCCTGCTCATTGCAAGGGGCAGTGTCGGCTCAGGATGCGTGCAGCGCTGATGTCATCGCCGCATGCTCCTGATGCTGCTGGGAGCTCTCTGGTGTGAATCATGTGCCTATTTAAACCCGGCACTAACGATCTGTCACTGCCCAAGTATAGATGTTATTCTGTGTGCTCCTGTGTGTGACCAATCGTTCTATATCATAGTTTCTGAACCTTCCTGTTACTGACTACTCTACCTGCCTTAACCCTTTAACTGCTGGACTGATCTTTTGTTGCCGAACCTACCTGTTGCTGACTACTCTGCCTGTTTGTTCCCTGAATTGCTGGATGGATTTACTGCTGCTGAACTCTGCCTGTCTGACTACTCTGCCTGTTTAACCCCTAAATTGCTGGACTGATATATTGTGGCCAAACCCTGCCTGCCTTGACCATTCTAGTGGTGTGCCCTTGGACTGCTTTACAGTTGCCGAACCCTGCCTGCTGAACCATTCTAGTGGTATATTCTTGGACTGCTTTACTGTGGATGAACCCTGCCTGTCTGACCATTCTAGTGGTGTGTCCTTGGACTGCTCTGCCATTGCCGCTGGGGACCGTCCTGCCTGTGGTGAGTGCCGCTCTCCTCATCTTACTAACTCTCTCTGCTCTGGGATATTCCCTCGACGCCGGGATAACAAGACTACTGGCCGAGTTCGGTCTGATAGAGGAGTATCCCACGAGCATTACAGTAATTACATACTTCTCAAGTTACATTGATCCTGTTTGATGGCTGGCTGTCAGATATTGGCCACAAGGAAATAGGTACACCCACTTGGGCCTTTCCTTGGGCCCACTCAATGCAATATTATGGCATATAATTTTTCATGAATTTATTACAAATTAAGAAACACGAAACCCCACACACCCTAGATTAAGTGGCTGCCCCCCAGCTGGGTTAAACCATAAAGATTGACTAGTGTTAAATTCAAAGACAAGGGGCCAAGGGCTTAGATTTGAAGCCAGATACCTCATTGTGATAAGGCTGATAAAAAGTTACACCATTTGGTTATATTCTGAGTTCACATGACATTTTATTAACCCCTTAAAAGCTTTTAGGAAATATCCGGCACTTTGACTTACACCATAAATTCTGAATTTACATTAAGTTGTATTAACCCCTTAAGAGCTAAGAGAAATAAATAGAAAAAAATCATGCCTGTGTGTGACATCTCCCCCTAAATATGATGGGCAGAGGGATAAAGCCACAAGCTTACCCTTATGTCTACCTAGGCTTCCCCCTCTTCAAGCCATTATGCTCACACTGGAGATCACCTTCCTTATGCTGGACAGTAGAATTTTCCTGCCACAGTATGAGACTCCATCTGAGTACTTTACTGCTGGATGATAAAAGGTTTCAAGCCTTTGCATTGCCACAGTATAATAAAAGGACTTTAAGTCCATTTTAATGAAATTGCGCTGTTGCCATTTCTTGTCTTACTTTACTGCTGTTCCTGTTCACCCTTTTAAACCAATTTAGATGTCCAGATCAGGGAAAGCAGTAAGCTTTATGCTGTACAAATACAACAGCAACTTTTGTAGCATCCATACCAGCGTCAAACAATCTTCATTGCCTTCATCAATAGTCACCACCCGGGTGTATAACCTTCTGCTTTTATAGAATATGCAGTGTTCTTCTTCTTGGGAAATCACATGGCTAATCCAAACTTTGAGGAGTTTACCAGTTAATATTGACCCGGGTGTATTATACCACTGAATTGTCTGATGTGCACATTTTCCCTTTATCCCAGTATATACTGTTTAAACCAGTATGACCCACGTGATATGCAGTGTTCTGTGTCCCCTTCCAGAGAGGGCTCAGTGCATTCAAGTAGATCATATTTTCCCTTACTGGAAACCAGGGGCTCCTTTTCTTCACCCAGGGCATAGGATGCACCAGCAGCAACAGAGGTCTGACTCCTATCTCCCTTCACACCACTACTGAATTCAGAAGTAGCACAGAAGTTGAGTGCAGGGTAGCTAGGGCCTCCTCCCTCAGTTGCTGTCAGAGCCAGAGGCACTCCATGATCCTCCCCCAGCCCTCCTGTACTAGGTATTAGCATTGGGTACACATAAGGATCACAACAATTATAAAAATGAACATATGTAACAATATGTGCCACCAGCAGCAACAAAAGGCAGACTCCCCTCCACCCACTCCTTGATCATATTCAACAATATCACAGTAGTTGGGCACAGCAGTTGCTGCCAGAACAGAAGGTACCCAAAGCCCTTTTCTCAGCTCCCTTTTGTTAGGACCGACATTTGGCACACATGGGAATTACACTCAAGAGTAGGTACATTCAGATTTTGTGACAACAATTGTTGGTTCATATACATTTGGCAACTTATCCTCCCAGCAATCATATTTCATATTGTCCCCAATAGTTCTGAACAGTACCTCACGTTTGGTGGGGCTCTCATCTAGTCCTCCTAATTTGCAGGTGTGGCTTTCTGGGGCATAATCACACTGCATCCTGCCCAGATAATTACCCAGCAACCCATTAACAGGGACATCCTCAGAGATCCCCACCTCCTGAAAACTTTTCTCCTAACCCCTATCCAGGGGAACACATGCCATAGGTACTGCTGGGTACACCCAGCAAACTTCTGCATTGTCCACAGTCTCTCCAGGGATAATATATTTGACTTCTGCCACTTCAGGGTGCACATCTAACACAAGTGTCCTGAAGTCTCATGGTGACACGGTCTCCTACTATGACATACTGCATGTTATCTATACTTACTGACCCACCCACAAACAAAGCCATTGGAGGTGCCCTTGCTGGATTCCCACCCCAGGTTGCACATTTATGTTTCTCCTTGGTGGGGCAGGCAAAACTCAGGTGCCAAAACTGGTTGCACCAAATGCATGGGCGGGTACCCTCCTTACCCAATGCAAACCCTGCCCCCCGTAGACCTCTGCTCCTTAACTTACAATTGGGATGATTGACACCCCCTGCTAGCGCAAATGTGCAAGGGGCGGCATTGCACAAGCATTTTGCAAGACAGTGTATGCTGTCTGCATTTAGCGACGTTGGGCAGTCATGATTCACTAGAGCGAATCGTGTCCACACAGCACTTGTTAAATCTACCCCCCATTAGTATGCCATATGCAAATGTACCACTCTCACTTTAACCCCTTCTCCACCTATTTCATCCACATTCTCAATAGCCACTATAACAGTAATCATATGTTTAGTTTTTAAAATGTGATGGTATATTTTTAGATTTTTATCCTTCTGGATGGAAATTTTTACATTTTTTTGAGCACTTTTTTTTAATGGAGCTAATCTCATTATGTTAAGAGTATTCATCCTTTTGACTGGATAGTAGTAATTGTTATCTTTAGCTGAAGTGATTTTGTAAATTAAGCAAATTTAACAGTGGTAAAAAAGAGCAGCTATGTAAATGCATTCCTATCCATGGGGTCTTGCAATCTCGAAACATTCATCAAATAGCAAGTGCTATATTTAACGACAAAGTTCTGATTATCCAATGTAGGCCGCTGCTTAAATAGCTTTCTGTTATAAAGGCACTTTCCAACTGATAAAGTGATAAAACTTTCCAATACAGTTATTATCCTCTTACTTTCTGAAGTTTTGACACATGTTTACCAAACACAGCAAATCAGAAACTGTGTTGGTGAATGTAAAGGCTGTAATATCTACATTTATCACTGCAACAATAATGCACATGCCAGCAATGAGACACCATTTGATAAACATGGTTTTAATTAACCTGTACTTCCGACTCAAAACATAGCTGTTCTTTAAGCCAGTGTTGCCACTGGAATAATGACCTTTAGCTTTAAATCCCATCAATGTTCTTACTCAAAAAAAAGCTACCTCTACATCTGGCTGGTTCCTAATCTAAAATCTATGATTGCTATTGAATGACTTATATAAAACTGGTAAAACTTACAAAGATTTGGCCTTTTGGAACCAAGTGACACAATTCTCTTCAGTATCAGTTTTTTCTTTTTCTTACATTCCATCGTTGATATTATCTATTTCTCAATCATCTCAAGGGAAAAATAAAAACAAGAAAAAAAAATCCAGTGAACATCTATTTTCCAAATTTTCCTACTAGGTAGATATACACTGTTTAAGCTTCTATTGCGGGGGGTGGAGCCAGCAGCGAAGCAGTGCCGTCGCACATCTCAGGAGCTCCAACGATACTATCTATAAAGTTTAATTATAAGGACTGCTCCAACCCAAATATTGGTCCCTAAGCAAATATTGTTTGACCTGGGAGATCTGCGCATCTAATCCGTGAGAAGATTACACTAAATGGACAAGCCCCAGTGATTCCGGAACACAAATAACTGATAGGCAGCTCCGTGGTCAGCCATCTTGGGCCCACCGCTACTGTGCTTTTAGCAAGCTGTCTGCCTTCTATTATTAGCAACTATGTCGTCTGGAGATCAAATATTAAAGGAGATGCACCTCTTTCTGGATGGGTGCAGGGACATGTTTAATCGCTTATCTACCTCATCGCCCCACCAAATAGATAGTAAGTTTGCGGCCCATATTACCCACATGCCCGCTGACATGGCTGCTTTTGGGGGTGGTGGCGCTTCGGGGCCCCGGCGCTCCTCGCCTCCTGAGCATGCTGTGATGAGAACACAATCAGGGACTGCAGCGCCTTATCTGCCCTGGAAGGATCCCGTGAGCGAGATTCCCCATACAGGATGCCCGACATCCTCAGGCAACTCAGCTTCTGCCTACATGCCGCCAACCGGGAGGAGATGCTCTAGTCCAGCACAACAGATATCTCTTGCAGTGTCCGATGGGTGCGAATGGGGACTACTACCGACAACTAAAAAGATCATGTATGCAGTTACCTTGCCGCTCACAGAAGGCTATCTACTTGTCGCTGCAACAGCAGAGAGCTATACAGGGCCTTCATTAGGCCTGGAGTTGGCGATCCCCAAAGTTCTGTTGCGGAGCCCGGAGCTGTCAGTGATGACAGGCCTCTCCCCACAAGATACGGGACATTATCAGTCATGGCGAGAAGGTGTGGGTTGAGACCGAACAGCTGGTGAGATTCTGTGTCGCTACAGCGCTGAACGTTACCTTTACATCTCCTTTTAGAAAACTGTCTAATTGTATTCCCAGGTCTTTACAGCTGACTCACAATATTGGCTTCTATTTCCCAAAATTCACTAATGGACTTCCAATGCTTACTGGACTTCCAATGCTTATGGCCTTATGGCTATATGCTGACCAATCAATGAAACTTTTTCTTTGGCTGCTGATACCGGGAACTTTCTCACTGCAGTTTTTCTCAAGGATCTCTATAGTTGTATTTTACCAGGTTTTTATTTTCTCTTTTTGTAATTGGCTTATATTAGGCACTGGACGTTAAGCTTTATTGTCATACCTTGATTATATGTTTTGCTATGTCTACTATACTTCTAGCCACCCTATTGTCTAGCTCCTAAATTAGCACTGCAATGTAGGTGTTCTCATGTTTATATTTGTATGACTGTATACCGCACTTTTCAATTTTTCATTGCGTTGTCTAGATGATGTGGCTTAGTCACAAAACAAGTATGTTTGCACTGTTCTATTTTTCTTGACTGTGTTTCTGTTAAAATTTGCACAGGGCGTTTCTTTAGGCAGCCTGCCTCCTTTTATAGATGATTGCTGGGACAGTTGGGATACCGCTTGAATTACACGCTCATTTTTTCCTATACTCTCACTAACACCTACTAGAATCTATCTGGGGAGCCGCCGCTGTTTATGTTTAATGGTTTTGTTCCCTTACTATCAAGATGCCCCCCTAGCAGGGTTATCATTTAAAGTATATAGCGTGAGTCACCTGTTCTCACACCAACCCAAGTTACAAGGTCCCCTAACATTTTAGAAACAGTTTTTTCTTAGATAAGTAGGTTTTGTATTCTGAAGGTCCCAGCCCAACTTGCACAGCCCATTTCTGTTTAAGCCTACAGCTTGCCTATTTACTAATTACCTTAGGTATCCAGTCATACTACTCTACAATATGTTATGCTGGCAAAATGTTTTTCTAGTTGCGCCAACATATGGCATAAACCCTTGAGGACTGCCCTATTTATCTACAGTTGATACCCTACAATTCAACAGTCTCCTGCGCTATATATATTTACTAATAGTATTCAACCCACCACCTCCCCCCCCCCCCCCACTGTATATAATATGCCTCCTAATCCAGGGGGATTAACTATGTGGCTTATCTTGCCCATGCCACGCAATCAATACCACCCTAACACTCTTCTTTACATATTACCACAGAGATGGCTCTAATCACTACATATTCTTCAGCAGGTCTGATTATCATAACTTTTCAGTAGAGTCTCTGATTGTTTGCTTCAACATGCTATTTCCATCTGGGAATAATACCTTTGCTGTGGTTATCACTTGGTATGTTAATTATCATCCTAAACAGGTCCAATAGTGGCCTATTGCATTACAGTACTATAAAAATTAAAAACGAGGTTTACAAGATGTGGTCCATGAGCGGCCTATTCATCTCCAGATACCTTCTATAAATAAGTATTGTCACTCCAACATCTGAGGTCCAAATGTGGCCTCCTTAATTCATTTTAGAGGGTTTATAAGTAGAATAATATCCACCATTAATGATGAGCACCGCATTTTCTCTTCTAACCTGTATCGAGCAATACTACTTATCCAAAGATTACTGTTACTTTAATATAATGTACGCATAGTCTCCTAACTGTACTGCATACATATGTTGTATTTTTTCTTTGTTTGCTCATCGTATATTTTTTGAGTGTATGTTTGCATTTAAACCTCAATAAAATATTTTAAAAAAAAAAAAAAAAAAGCTTCTATTGCATATTTATGAAATATTGATGTGTCTAGTAAAAAAATGTAACGACTGCTACTAAGTATTCTTAAATATGGCATCCATTTTGCAGATTATTTCAATGTATTAAAGGACTACCTTGGAAAAAAAAACTTTCTAGTTTTTTAAGGCTCTGAATCCACGCATATACATTTTCAGTTGGATTTTTAACCCTCTGTTGAGACATTTTTCCCACTTATGCTTAAGTCATCCACTTTTAAGTTTTCATTTAATGCATTTGAACTTTTTTCTTAGATTTGGCCAATGACTTTAGTTTACAGTAGAGGTATGCATGAGCGAAAAATTCGGTTTGGCCGAATCTTTCCTAACGAATATTCAAAAACCTTCGCATTTTGAATATTCAATTCCTGTGTTACTCTGTATTTTTCTTGTTTTAAACTAAACGAACACCGACCATTCGTGGAACATTTACAGCAAATGTAAATGTTACTTTTCTACAGGTGAAAAGGTTCGTGTAGCATGAAATGCTTACCATTAGCGTGCTGCAGATCCTTCTTTACAGAGCTCCGTGCACGTTAATAGGAGGCTTAGCGCAGCAGCTTCAGGGCCTGCCCTAAAGGACCTAAAGGACATGCCTCTCCAGCCCACTAAAGGTAAGTAGTTTAACTATTTAAAGGAAATGGATGAATACAGATAAATAAATCATTATTCATTTGTTTTCTTTAAATTTTGTGCTACATTCGTTCGGATATTCGTTTTGGGAAAACAAGATGAATATCCGTGTTTTGCTAATGAACGTGCATTCGGTATGAAACAAATGCACATTGACAGAACCTTTACCTGCTTCCCTTTCTCTGATGCAGGAACCTGTCCCTTTAAATCCTGCATGTTGTTTGCGCCCAGTTCTCAGACATTAGGAATGGAGCTTGTCTCTTTAAAACCTACATGTTGTTTGCAGCACTCAGTGTACTTAGTACCTGTTTCTTAGCATTTGTATCCTGATTACTTTTCTGAATTTGGATTCCTGAACCTGGCTCACCTTCCTGGATTCTTCCTTTGCCTCATCCCATTTGTTGTGATGTTTGGATAAGGACTGATTGCTGTGTTTGATTGACCCTGGCTAGTTCCAGGACTGTGGTATTGCCTTACCCCAATTATACTTTGCTGATGAAATGTCTTTATGGTATATGATCTGGGCCTGCTATTTGCTATTTGGATTGATTCCTGATTTTGGCCCTCTGGCCTGTTCCTGTATTTTCCTGCATAACAAATTCTTCATCACCAAAAAAACAAGGCAACTGTTCCCTGAAAACATATCTAGTTTGCCGCAACTCCCAAACTTGATTTAAGTATTTGTGTAACTTAAGAATATTTTTTTTCTGTATTTGTAGACACTTTTCGCTACCGTTTCATAAGAAAAAAACACCAAAAATTTTGCAAAGTTTGTTAGGTGGTTTTTTTTTTCCATTTGTTTTTGTTATTGATTTTAAACTTATTGCAAACGATAAGTAAAGCCCCAAAACCTCTTGAATTTGAAAAAAAAAAAAAAAATAGCAAAAAGTGCAGTTAAACACACACAAAAACAAGTACAAACAAATTATAAAAAGTTGTGGCATGGAAAGATATTTAGGAAGGTTGTTAAATAGAAAACCTGAAAGGAACTAAAAGATACACAGCAAAAGCAAAACATGACAGATAAAAATAGAGGATTTTTCTAGAAAGTCTTGGAGGATAAAGATTTGCAGCCAATTTTAAATTAAAACATGGTAGCTAATTGATTTAATAGTAATGATGTCTGTTTAATGCGTTTGAATACAGATTGTTTCACTTAACTAATTATGTTGAATCATGTTCAGTTGAGAACAAGTTAAATATATTAAATAGATATAAATATTGTTGCCACCTCAGCCATGTTTTCTTGGACACTTATGAGTAACACACGCTGCAGGGTTTGCAGAGAGGAACATGTATTGCTCTGTTCAGCAGCAGCACTATTTATGTTATGTCCAGAGCCACAATACATGTTCCACCCTGCTTACCCTGCAGCATGTGTAACTCATAAGTTGACAGGAAACATGAGTGAGGTGGCAAACCTAGATATAAATGTGCATTTAGAGCAAATTATTATTTTACTATTGCTTGTATATATATCTGTGTGTTTAACCCCTGCAAAGGGTTCAACATATGGTTAAAGTGAGCTCCAGATCAGCAATGCACTGCTGGAAGATAGCTGGTGAGCCAATGACAAGAGACAAATGTGTGTAGCCACCAATCACCTGCTAACTGCTAGTAGTGTAGGATATGTAGGTATTTATTTTCAACAAAGGATACCAATCCAAGAGAATAAAGTAAATTTGAAACTAGAATTGGTTTTAAGTGTCTTAAAATGACATGATCTATCTGAATCATGCAAGTTTAATTTTGTATTTCCTATCCCTTTAAAGAGTGTATCCCAGACATATTTCCCTTTCTCTTTCCTCCTTCTCCTTCTTTGTAATCTATATCTTTCTGTGTATCTGCTATGCTCACAAAGCTTGCTCCAACCAGGTTTGCCTTGTCCTAATCCATTTAATTTATATAGCTCCCCCTGAAGGCTGGCTGGCTGCACTGCTCTACATAGGCAACAATATTTTTATTCTAAGCATTTATGCTCCCTTTGCGGAGCCAACATTTAAACAACCCATAACAGAAGCACCTAAAGCTGCTATTTTTTTTTTTAAATTTCTTTTTGTGTTTGCTGTAGAAATGTACTAACCAATAATGCAGCAATTCAGATGAAGGTTGAGAATTTGATTTATCTGTATTTTACATTTTAGAAAATGTATTTGTGGTCTGCAAACATTCACACAAACAGATGAGTAGTCATTTATAAAGCACAAGAACAAATACACCACTCATCCTTTACCCAGCCACAGTAATTTATCCTCATCCGAATCACTCTATATTATCCTTTCCCTGCATACATTACTTAAAGGGACAGTATACTGTAAAATTATTTATCCCTCAAATGTATTTTCAATGAATTGTTTACCAGCTGCAGAGAATAAAATGTATGAGAAATTTAATTTTCAGGTTTATTTGTTTATATGAAATAGCTGGTTTTGTGCTTTTTAACCACAGCTTATTACAAAGGGTTGAGTTTCAGGTAATATCAGATCTCATTATGTTATCCCTTTGTGAACACACACTTGCTTCCTTATCTTATATTTGTCTGGAAAACCAAAGCTCAGTACTTAGAGAGGACAATGGAAAATAAACATTTTATTACCTAACTATCCTACACCCCTCTAGGAGTGATTTTTTTTTCTGCTGGCTGTGTTTACATAGGCTTATAAATATGCTAAGGGATAGATTACAAGTGGCGCAATATTTTGTGTTTTCGCTATAGTTAAAATTCCGCAAGAATTAAGATTTTTTCGCTAGTTGGGTTGCGATCGTATTACAAATTGAAGGAAAACTTTTTTGCTCTAACGCTAACCCAACTAGAGCAAAAATCCAAAGTTAGAATATTGCATTCCACTCACAAATTCCCACATAGAAGTCAATGAAGAAAAAAAGTGGTAAACCTATTTACCCTATTAACCCCTAAACCTCAAAACCTCACATCGCAATAAACCTATTTACCCTATTAACCCCTAAACCCCAAAACCCTACATCGCAATAAACCTAATTAACTTATTAACCCTTTAAACTGCAAAAACTCACAACGCAAATAACTTTTTAAATAACTAAGTACAGTACACTAACCTAATACCCCCTAACCTAACACGCCATTAAATAAACCCAAATTGGCTGATTTGAGTAGCCAATAAAATTTCACTTGCTCTCATCCTATTGGCTAATTTAAATAGCCAATAGGATTTGAGTAGCTTTCATCCTATTGTCTGATTTGAATTGGAAGAATCAAATCAGCCAATAGGAATTCAAGGGATGCCATCTTTAATCGTGTACCTTGAATTCACTATTCAGTGTACGGCGGAGATCATACGAAGAGGATCCTCCACGCTCCATGGCTCCACGGTCACCGGTCTTCAGTTCCAGGGTCGCCGGTCTTCAGCTCCGCGGTCTTCAGTCTTCAGCACCTCTCCGCGCAGGATGTTCCTGGAAGAAGAATAAGTTGTGCTTGGAAGAAGACTTCACTGCCTGGAACAGGACCTTCTCCGTTGAACTTTAGAAACCGTGAGTACCAACCTGGGGGTTAGACTTAGGATTTTTTAATTTTTTGGGGGGGGATTTGTTTTATTTAGATTAGGGATGGGCAGAAAAAGAGCCACATGCCCTTTTAAGGGCAGTGCCCAAACAAATGCCCTTTTCAGGGCAATGGGTAGTTTAGGTTTTTTAGTGTTAGGTTATTTTATTTGGGGGGGTTTACTGTTAGGTGGGACTTTGTATATTTTTTGTAAAAGAGCTGATTATCTTGTGGCAATACCCTGCAAAAAGCCCTTTTAAGGGCTACTGGTAGTTTATTAAAGTAGGGGTTGTTTTTATTTTGGGGGTGTTTTTTATTTTCATAGGGATTAGGTTTAATTTTGATATATTTGGTAATTTGATTTTTTTATTTTCTAAATGTTAGCTTTTTTTATTTTTTGTAAACTTATTTTTTTTTAACTTTAGATTGTATTAGTTTAGGTAATATGGGTTTATTTAATGGGGTGTTAGGTTAGGGGTTGTTAGGTTAGGGGGTGTTAGGTAAGGGGGTGTTAGGTTATTGCACTGTACTTAGTTATTTAAATAGTTATTTGCATTGTGGGTTTTGGCGGTTTAAAGGGTTAATAAGTTAAATAGGTTTATTGTGATGTAGGGGCTTTGCGGTTTAGGGGTTAATAGCGTAAATAGGTTTATTGCGATGTAGGGGTTTTGCGGTTTAGGGGTTAATAGGGTAAATAGGTTTATTGCAATGTAGGGGTTTTGTGGTTTAGGGGTTATGTATATAAAGAAATATACTTAAAGTAGATATAATTTAAAGAGAAGAAACTTTCGGCTATATTAGGAGTTGTGCGTTAGGGTTAAAAAGCAGCGTTGAGAGGTCCCAGCGCTGCTTTTTAACACCCGCTGGTATTACGAGTCTTGAAATGACAGGCTCACCGCTCACTTTTTTGGCCAGACTCGGAAATACCGCAAATCCACTTACGTCAATTGCGTATCCTATATTTTCAATGGGACTTGCATAACGCCGGTATTACAAATCTGACCAAAAGAGAGCGGTACAGCCTCTCCTGTCAAGACTGATACCGCAGTCAGTAGTTAAGAGTTTTACACTACAACGCTGTAGCATAAAACTCTTAACAAAAGTGCTAAAAAGTACACTAACACCCATAAACTACCTATTAACTCCTAAACCGAGGCCCCCCCACATCGCAAACAATAAAATACAATATTTAACCCCTAATCTGCCGAACCGGACATCACCGCCACTATAATAAATATATTAACTCCTAAACCGCCACACTCCCGCATTGCAAACACTAGTTAAATATTATTAACCACTAATCTGCCGGCCCTAACATCGCTGACACTATATTAAATGTATTAACCCCTAAATCTAAGTCTAACCATAACCCTAACACCCCCTAACTGAAATATAATTTAAATAAATCTAAATAAAATGACTACAATTAACTAAATTATTCCTATTTAAAACTAAATACTTACCGATAAAATAAACCCTAAGCTAGCTACAATATAACTAATATTCAATCCTACTGGCTGATCCAATCAGCCAATAGGATTGAGCTGGCAAACTATTGGCTGTTCCAATCAGCCAATAGAATGCAAGCTCAATCCTATTGGCTGATTGCATCAGCCAATAGGATTTTTTCTACCTTAATTCCGATCGGCTGATAGAATTCTATCAGCCAATCGGAATTGAAGTGACGCCATCTTGGATGACGTCATTTAAAGGAACCTTCATTCAGTCGTCGGATGAAGAAAGAAGAGGATCCTCCGCGTCGGATGTCTTGAAGATGGAATCGCTCCGCGCCGGATGGATGAAGATAGAAGATGCCGTCTGGATGAAGACTTCTGCCCGTCTGGAGGACCTCTTCTGCCCGGTTTGGATGAAGACTTCTGCCCGTCTGGAGGACCTCTTCTGCCCGGCTTGGATGAAGACTTCTGCCCGTCTGGAGGACCACTTCTGCCCGGTTGGGTGAAGACGTCTCAATATAGGGTGATCTTCAAGGGGTTAATGTTAGGTTTATTTAAGGGGGGATTGGGTGGTTTTTTGAGTAGGGTTGGTTGTGTGGGTGGTGGGTTTTAATGTTAGGGGGGTATTTGTAATTTTTTTTTTACATGTAAAAGAGCTGATTACTTTGGGGCAATGCCCTGCAAAAGGCCCTTTTAAGGGCTATTTGTAATTTAGTGTAGGGTGGGGCTTTTTTTATTTTGGGGGGATTTTTTATTTTGTTAGGGGGATTAGAGTAGGTATAATTAGTTTAAAATTCTTGTAATTATTTTATTATTTTCTGTAATTTAGTGTTTGTTTTTTTGTACTTTAGACAATTTTATTTAATTGTAATTAATTGTATTTAGTTTAGGTAATTTATTTAATTTTAGTGTAGTGTTAGGTGTAATTGTAACTTAGGTTAGGTTTTATTTTACAGGTAAATTTGTCTTTATTTTAACTAGGACGTTATTAAATAGTTAATAACTATTTAATAACTATTGTACCTAGTTAAAATAAATACAAACTTGCCTGTAAAATAAAAATAAACCCTAAGCTAGCTACAATGTAACTATTAGTTATATTGTAGCTATCTTAGGGTTTATTTTATAGGTAAGTATTTAGTTTTAAATAGGAATAATTCTGTGAATTGTATTAATTTTATTTAGATTTATTTAAATTAAATTTGTTAGGGGTGGTTAGGGTTAGGGTTAGATTTAGGGGTTAATAAGTGTAAGATTAGGGGGTTTTAAATTTGGGGTTTATGTTAGGGTGTTAGATGTAGACATAAAAAGTATTTCCCCATAGGAATCAATGGGGCTGCGTTAGGAGCTTTACGCTTCTTTTTTGCACAGGTTTTTTTTCAGCCGGCTCTCCCCCATTGATTCCTATGGGGAAATCGTGCACAAGCACGTTTTAGCAGCTCACCGCTACCGTAAGCAGCGCTGGTATTGAGGTGAGATGTGGAGCTAAATTTTGCTCTTCGCTCAGTTTTTTGCAGTTAACGCCGGGTTTCTAAAAGCCCTTAATACCAGCGCTGTCTGTAAGTGAGTGGTGAGCATAAACTGCTCGTTAGCACCGCACCCCTGTTAACGCAAAACTCGTAATCTAGGTGTTTGTATTTATTTAGGACAGTAGTTTGTCTAATTAGAGTGTGGCTATATCTGTAGTTTATTATATAGAAAATATTTTTTATATATTTAAGATAGTAATCCATTAAAATTATAGCATTGCTACACCTGTAGCTTAAATTTTTATATAAAATAAGAGTTACAAAATACGTTGCTTCTACATCTGTAGCTTAAAAAATAATTAGACTGCCCTCTGGGCAGGCTTATCGACTAGTATATATGTGTATATATATATATATATATATACTGTATATATATATATATGCCTATATACAGTATGTATACATATATAGTTATGTGTTTATATGTTTATATATATAAATACAAAGTCAAAAAGGTGTATGCACTCTCACCATCGGTAGCAACTGCCAGGGTGCTGTTGCAGGTAAGGTAGATAGAAGAAAAAATAAGCACTCACTGGTCTTCTGGCATCTGTCTATCTATCTGGCATCTATCTATCTATCTATCTATCATCTATCTATCTATATATATCTATCTATATATATATATATATATATATCATTAGACATGTATATGTATCTCAAGGTTAAAGCCCTTTGGCAGCTTTTTTTTCTGACATCCGAGATCTCATATCTTTGAGCCCTTATAAGTTTTGTGTGCAATATTTGTTTTGAATAATTCTTATTAGACAGTGTTATTATGAGTGTAGATGTACTTTGTAATGTATTTTTGGCGTGGTTTGTGACACTTTTTATTTTCGCAAAACAGTTTACCACAGCTCTGAAATCACAGTAATTATTCTAGCGTATTTTCGCGCAAATTGTAATATCAGCACAATTTAAATGTAACGCAATGATTGCGAAAACCTTGCAAAATAGTTTGTGCGCCACTTGAAATCAAGCCCTAAATCAGCTATTTCAAATACTGAAATAAGGGTAAAGGAGCTACTTGGTAAAATTGGTATTTGGGAGCAATTCAATGGATAAACTGTCCATTTAACCATTACCCACCCATATTCAATTCTGTTTAACCCACAGCCCAATGCTGTTACACAGTTTTTAGCCCCCTAATCCCACCCAAACCCACACATACAAGTCATGCACACACATGCACAGACACTCCTTATTATCTCTCTACACTCATATTAGTGCAAACAAAAGTTTATGTTTCTTTTTTCCCAATCACACAACTCATATTTATCACCATTAAATAAAATAAGTAAAATTCACAAATAGATTGAACAAATATTTTAATAGTAAATACGCAGTATATATTGGAGGGTGAAAAGAGGAGGGAAAAACATTCTCTTCTACAGAAGTATCTTACACCCAAGATTTATTGTGTTTATCATAATCCCTCTATGTATTTCTCTTCTGATTTATATTCATTGGTTCTGTAAACTGTTATACTTTGTTCTATAAACTTTTTTATTTGATTAGCAGCTTTCATTTCTTTCCAATTATCAGGAAATAGGCAACTCTTAGTTTTCTGTGAATAATAAGCCTGAATGCTATAAAAATGTAAATGACAAGATTCTTGTTGGAGTATTCTAAACTTTCGAATCTGCAATCTTAAAGGGATAAACCCGCACATTTTTCTTTCATGATTTAGATAAAGCATTCAATTGTACTTTTATTACCAAATTTGCTTAATTCTCTTGGTACCCTTTGCTGAAAGAGCAGAAAAGCAAGACTAGGAGCGAGTAGAACTCATTAAGGGTCAGATTGCAAGGGGAGTGCTAATTAACGCGTAAACTGCGCTAGAAGTAAGCATTTTGCGCACATCGGGTTGCACTTGTTTTATGAGTTGCGCCCTAACCCAACAAGCACAAAAATCCAAACTTGCACTATATCTTTCTAAAAAAGATGTATGACCTAAGCTATACACAAGAGGGCGCTGTGTGCCTAAAATATATAAATAGCTGTAATAATCACCAGTTACCAATATAACATATAAAAATAGAATGTGACCATACAATCACCCCCAAAATGGATGCTGATCCCAATGGTGTATGGTGGGTAACTAAGAGTCTTAGTATAAAAGTCCCAATTGTAAAGTGAAGATCCGACGATCTGGCTTATGCGATCAATATTCAGGCTGCTCTCTCCCTTCCTCCACTGTATGGTAGTAGATCTGAGAAAACTGCAAACACAAGAGAGGCGCACAAATGTGTGTATCCGTAGCGAACAACGAAGTATAACAGATACCAATCTTATACACAGACTACTCACAATATCCTCAAGGACACTTATGTGCTAGTAGTAGCGGGCTGGCTATCAGAGCTACCCAGCTTGCTCCCTCCGGCACACGCTCGCTCCCAATCTGAAAGATAAGAAGCGCCCAAATGTGTGTATCCGTGATAACCAGAAAACCCCAGCTCCACAATTCTTACACAGGGTACTCACAATTTGAAGAAGCACACTTATGTGCTGAAATTGGGTTATTGTATACTATATATACACCCTTGTAGTTAGGGTCATAAATCTGTTATTAGGAATATAGGGATATTCGTTAGTATTAATTCACTATTTTATTATTTAATTCACAATTATTATTATCACATCCTTATGGACGTATAGGAAACTGTATGAACAAAACATAACAGGAATAAAAAATTGACGAACAGGGCAAAAACTGCCTGATATATACTACATCATTCTGGGTACGCTACACATAATGCCCCATATGAATACAATAAATAGGGTCACACTTTGGACCTAATTTAATTAAAATTCACGAAGTAATGGTGACCGCTACTTTACATGTGTATTTACACATACTACATGCATAAGCTTCTGTTCCTGGTGGGAGGAATGGCACCTTAGGTATAGGAGCCGTAAAGTTTAATCACTTTTTTAATCCATATAGTTATATATTGTGTTTATGGACTTATGATATTTATACATTATCTAGATATCAAATATTTTAAACCCTTTTTAAAATGAGTTAGGTACGATGTGTTTATATTTTATTATTTATCGATTGTTATATATATATATGTAATCTACTTTTACTAGTGCATTAGGTGTGGAGAGAGCAAGATCAATATTTTAGTTTCTCTTAGTGTGGGATAACAGCCGCTGTGTACTACCATAGAACGGCATATAGCTGGGTTTCAGAAAAGTTCTCATTATTGATCTCAGGCACGCTGAGCGCACATCCCCCAACAATTAACATAGGTGATTGGCGTGATTCACACACACCTAGTGCGGGCAGCGTATCATAGAGGTTGATATGAAAACCGGAGTTGGTCATTGGGTGATAAGCTCACACACCTTTTTTAGGGAGGTCGTAATTATGTAGGTTGTATGGTAATCACGGCTATAAAAGCCGGTGGAAGTTCTATGTATAATATGCCTGATGAAACGGCCGTTAGTAGCTGAGAAACGCGTAGCATATTTCCATATGCTCACCTATATGTAGCTTTGTATTACAGCCAATATTGTTTATATCAATAAATACCTTGATTTTATTCTGGCTTTGCTACTTATTGGGTGAGAACAGCATTACCATACACCTACGTTGGAGGAACCTTTGAGACCGGAGGGAGCTAGCTGGTTAGCTCTGATAGCCAGCCTGCGTCTACAAGCACATAAGTGTGCTTCTTCAAATTGTGAGTACTCTGTGTAAGAATTGTGGAGCTGGGGTTTTCTGGTTATCACGGATACACACATTTGGGCGCTTCTTATCTTTCAGATTGGGAGCGAGCGTGTGCCGGAGGGAGCAAGCTGGGTAGCTCTGATAGCCAGCCCGCTACTACTAGCACATAAGTGTGCTTGAGGATATTGTGAGCAGTCTGTGTATAAGATTGGTGTCTGTTATACTTCGTTGTTCGCTACGGATACACACATTTGTGCGCCTCTCTTGTGTTTGCAGTTTTCTCCAATATATCTTTCTAGTTTACTTCTATTATCTAATTTGCTTTATTCTCTTGCTATCCTTTTTTTAAAGCATATCTGAGTAGGCTTATAAACAGCAATGCACTACTGGAAGCTAGATGTTGAATGGTGCCTGCACTTTTATCTTTCTTGTCATTCGCTTACTTTGGGCCAGATTACGAGTGGGGTGCAAACGTTTGTGCGTGAGTGATAAGGGCTTTTCCACATGTGTTTGCGCTTGTTGAGCTAACAGCTGGTGTTATGAGTAGAAAGTAAAACCGATTTACGCTAGAATGATTACCATGACTTCAGAGCTCTGGTTAACTGTTTCGCGAAAATAAAAACTTGCACAAAATCCATGAAAAATAAATTACAAGGTAAAGTTCATCTCATAATAACAACAAATATTTCACACAAAAATTATAAGGTCTTAAAGATATGAGGTCTGAGGTGTTAGAAAAAAAAAAGGCAGGTTAATGGCTTTAACATAAACATTCATACATATACCTCTCTAAATATGGAACATTGGAATGTAAAATATTTACAGTAAATACACAGTATAACACTTATATGAAATATGAATATTGCATAAATATGCTTTTACATGTTTTCATCTACTTAACGGCAAAGGGCTCCAATGCCCTTATATATGGTTCTCTATATGTGTTCATATGTACTTATGTGTTTATAGGTGTATATATAATTGTAAATACATAAATACACGTATAAATACATATGTACACATATATAGTCCCAAAAAATTGTGTTTTGTAAAAACATGGAGGCCTATCTATCAAGCCGTCAACCGCAAATACGCTGGAATTCCGCAGCGTAATTGTGGCGAGTCTGATTCCCCTTATTTATCAAACCCTACAGATCGGCAAAAGTAGAATTTTGTGACGTAACATACGATTCTCCGGTCAAAGTCCGACACAGATCGATGCTTACATCATTACAGATGCTCCGAATGCAAATTCGGCACTATCTGACTACTTTTGCAAGTTAACAAAATTTCTACCAGGTACGCTCAGCACTATAATGTAGGGAGTGGTATACACAACTGCACACCACACCCTTTAGGGTGCGCCTCCCAATTACCAAAAATAAAAATAAAACCTAGACAGACAACAATGTACTAGAATATTAAAGCACTGAATACAAACAGTTGCACAGGATAGAACACCAAAACAGTGAACTATACAGTAGGTATAGGTATGTTAATGTCCATTCATCAAACAAGTCCCACTATCTGGCGGCAGCACTCTGTCAAAGGATGGTCGTCCTGATGGTTAGAAACTGCAAATAGAAGAACACAGAGGCGCCACAATGGCCCAGTACCACCAAAACAGAGAGATAAGTATATAGAAGGCACTATATATACTCACAAACATAGAGCACCCAGATGGTGCTAATGGGGCAGGCTGAAACTTCACAGTAGTCCAGCTCACTGATAGACCTCCATGCTTACATCATTACAGATGCTCCGAATGCAAATTCGGCACTATCTGACTACTTTTGCAAGTTAACAAAATTTCTACCAGGTACGCTCAGCACTATTCCGGCCCAGCATACCTGGTTATCAATCCGTGGCCCTGGAGGCGGCGGATGCCATAGGAATCAATGGGAGTCTGAAAGCAGCGAAAGCTTATGTTTGCTGCTGCCCGATATCCCATTGATTCCTATGGGAGAATAAAGTTACGTTTACACCTAACACCATACCCCGAGTCAAACACACCTAATCTGCTACCCTGACACCGCCACCACCTACATTATACTTATTAACCCCTAATCTGCCCCACCTACACTGCCGCCACCTACATTATGTTATTAACCCCTAATCTGCCCCCCCTATGTCGCCGCCACCTACATTATGTTATTAACCCCTAATCTGCCGTCCCCAACGTCGCCGCCACTATATTACATTTATTAACCCCTAAACCTAAGTCTAACCCTAACACCCCCTAACTTAAATCTAATTTAAATAAATTTAAATAAAATTACTATCATTGAATACATTATTCCTATTTAAAACGAAATACTTACCTATAAAATAAACCCTAAGCTAGCTAAAATATAACTAATAGCTACATTGTAGCTAGCTTAGGGTTTATTTTTATTTTACAGGCAAGTTTGTATTTATTTTAACTAGGTAGACTAGTTATTAAATAGTTATTAACTATTTACTAACTACCTAGCTAAAATAAATACAAAAGTACCTGTAAAATAAAACCTAACCTAAGTTACAATTACACCTAACACTACAC